>NC_058406.1:84890560-85161851 GCF_002201575.2 Neomonachus schauinslandi | reverse complement strand
CTTCTTCTTCTTCTTCTTCTTCTTCTTCTTCTTCTTCTTCTTCTTCTTCTTCTTTTAACATATAATGTATTATTTGCTTCAGAGGTACAGATCTGTGATTCAACAGTCTTGCACACTTCACAGCGCTCACCATAGCACATACCCTCCCCAGTGTCCATCACCCAGCCACCCCATCCCTCCCACCCCACCCCCAACTCCAGCAACCCTCAGTTTGTTTCTGAGATTAATAATTCCTCATATCAGTGAAGTCATATGATACATGTCTTTCTCTGATTGACTTATTTCGCTCAGCATAACACCCTCCAGTTCCATCCACATCATTGCAAATGGCAAGATTTCATTCCTTTTGATGGCTGCATAATATTCCATTGTATATATATACCACTTCTTCTTTATCCATTCATCTGTTGATGGACATCTTGGCTCTTTCCACAGTTTGGCTATTGTGGACATTGCTGCTATAAACATTGGGGTGCATGTACCCCTTCGGATCCCTACATTTGTATCTTTGGGGTAAATACCCAGTAGTGCAAATGCTGGATCGTATGGTAGCTCTATTTTCAACTTTTTGAGGAACCTCCATAGTGTTTTCCAGAGTGGCTGCACCAGCTTGCATTCCCACCAACAGTGTAGGAGGTATACATTCATTTTTAATACCTCTGGGAAAACCAGGAGCTAGGCATTACTGCAATGTCTGTTTTAAGCCCTACTGTCCTTTTCCCAGGCTATGCCTTTCCTACCATCTACCATTTTATATACCTTGGGCACCGGTTAATGATTGGCATTTCTAAAATTTGCAGTTTTCTCTTTTCATCTGGATGGACTTGCAAAGGCAGTTACCATGTTCTTATGACACAAATACCAAATGTACTTTTGGAAATTTCTCATGCAATTGACTTCATATGATTTATGTTCCTCTCTTCCTTGCATGCCTGTGTCACATTGAGCTGCTGTCATCCATGAAGTGGTGCATGTGTTTTCTACTGTGGTAGGGAGAGACATGGAAGACTATCCTCACTTACTGAAAGCCCGATTTTACTACAGAAACTGTTTATAATGATCTTAAATCTGTTTTGAAGATTTCTCTGGAATTAATTTTTATAGTTCTGGATGTCTGAGTGTGATGGGGTTCAGGACAGTGTATCCCAAAATATGTACAGCACCTTAGTGTATTGAATATTTTAAGCTAAGGAGTTTGAGAAAAGGTCCCTGACCTCCCCCCAACCCCACTTTTCTTTCCTGAAACAGGTCATAAAATCCTCCTGTGAGAGATGCCCTGTCCCCCATACCCAGAGAAAAGGAGCATCCCTATCTTCGAAGATAAAGGGATGCCAAGAAGAATCCTAACAAACTAGGCCTTCTTAAGTGTCCCCAGTTTATTACGATTACTTCATACTCCTTAACCTATCATATTCCTACACATCTATCCTTCATCAAACTTAGAGTAAAAACACAAAGGTCCAACTCTTCCTTTAGTCTTTATTTCCTTATGAAGGCTCCCGTGTCATGTAGAATTTACATTAAATAAATCTGTATGCTTTTCTCCTGTTAACCCATCTTTGTCAGTTTAATTTTCAGACCCAGCCAGGGACCCTAAGAGGGTCAAGGAAAACTTTTTTCTCCCCTACAAGAGTAAATCATGGGAAGTATATGTAGAGTCCTCACACTAGATAAAGAGATATGAGTCTAGTTATACACACTCATTAATAAGAAATAAAAATGACAGAATATACCTAAAGTGCCTCAGAATTAAGAATAATTCTATCATCCACCTTCTGTTTCCCAAAAAGATTTTAGATCTCTAATGCTACTAATTATTTTTCCTACCATTCAGTATCTCCATAATTTATTTGTGAAAGCTTCAGTATCTAAGCCTATTTAAGTATCTCAATGTGTAAATAATAAGGGGTTTGTGATCACTTCTCAGCAAAAGGGAAGGATACCCTAAGTACCTATTCTCTTGATGCTAGACAGACTAGAAACAGACAAATAGATGCATAGTGTGGAAGGAGTTAGTAAATGCTGTGACAAAAAATAAAGCTTAGC
The DNA here is from genome assembly GCF_002201575.2 of Neomonachus schauinslandi. Classification (NCBI taxonomy): domain Eukaryota; kingdom Metazoa; phylum Chordata; class Mammalia; order Carnivora; family Phocidae; genus Neomonachus; species Neomonachus schauinslandi. Next base: position 85,159,805 of record NC_058406.1, on the reverse strand, counting down.
TTCATAGGGACTCCTAATTTTTCACCAAAATTCACACTGATACTCCTTTATCTGAGGAAGTAGCTAGCTGAATCAACCAGCCTCCAGTTGAGGCAAAGTATATTCATGTGATGGAGTTTCATTCACAGAAATGTGAGCAGAAATTATGTGTATAGCCCTTAGGTCTGGCCCATACACAGCAACAAAACAAAACAAAACAAAACAAAACTGCTTTGCTTTCATTGTTTTCCTGCTCATCAAAGAGGCCATAAAAACATAAAAGTTCTCACTAGCAGGGATGGCAATGACTCCAGCAAGCTTGCAAGCTGCATGTTGAAAATGGTAGCCTAGCTCCACTCAGACTGAGACCCTGAGCGAAGTTCTGGAGGAAAGTCATACCACGGAGGTATTTACATGCTCACTGTTACCTGAGCAAATTATGAACTTCTATTGTATTTGGGTTTATGGGACATACCATTGCAGTGACCCAAAGTGAGGGGAGTGGCACTTCACCCGGCCTGGTTAGAGACGCTTCTCTAATAAAGCAGGGCTGAGAGCCCGAATGATAAGAGAGGCTGTCATGTGTCCATCAAAAGCAGAGTGTAGCTGCCAAAGCAAGAGATAATTGCAAAGAACTGAAAGCAAGAGTATTTTTTGTCAGTTTTGAGGAAGAATAAAGCAGCCAGTGTTGCTGAAGCTCCGGCCTCAAGTGGGAGGAAATGATGTCAAAGAGGTTATCATGGTGCCATGTCATAACAGAGCCTTGAAGACTGTGATAAACTTTTTGGATTTCATTCTGTGTGACATGGAGAGCCAGAGATATAACATAATCTAATTACATGAAGAAAATCCTCTTTGGGGTTGATAATTTAATGTAGGAGGCAGGCGAATAATTAGAAGGATATTCTAATATAAGTAATTAATGTTATAATTTTCCTTGTAAACACTGCTTTAGCTTCATCCCATTTATTTTGATACGTCTTGTTCTTTTTAATTCAGTACAAATGTTTTTTAAAATTTCTCTTGGGATGGGGTGTCTGAGTGGCTCAGTCAGTTAAGCATCGGCCTCCGTCTGCCTTCAGCTCAGGTCATGATCCCAGGGTCTTGGGATCTAACTGCCTTGGGCTCCCTGCTCAGTGGGGAGCCTGCTTCTCCCTCTCCTTCTACCCCTCCCCTTCTCGTGCTCTCTCTTGCTTTCTCTCTCTCAATAAACAAATAAAAAAATCTTTAAAAAAATTTCTCTTGGGACTACTTTTTTGGCCCACTCATTACATAGAAGTGTGTTGATCAATTGCTAAACATTTAAGGGGGTTTCCAGGTTTCTTTCTGTTATTCATTTTAGTTTAATCCATTGTTATCTAAGAAAGTCCTCTGTGTGATTTCTACTTTACATTTGTTAAGATTTGTTTTGTGGCCCAGAATATGGTCTACCTTGGTGCATATTTCATGTACACTTCATAAGAATTCTTATTTTATTGTTGTAAATCATATTCAAAATATTCTGAAGCCAAAAAGCATTTTCCTCACTTTGCAGATAAGAAGCCTTAGTCTCAGAGTGCTTAGGAAACTTTTCTAAAAGCATGCAGCTACTAAGCAGCCTTGCTGACACATGAGATCAATATTTTGAATCTGGTTTCAGTCTTTCTACTATAGGCCAAAATGTTCCAGGTTTCTATCCTTAAAAAAAAAAAAAAAAAAAAAAAAAAATCCTTCACTGAGATTGTCTTTCGACCATCAGTGCTCTCTGAACTTGCTCAGGGGAACACATAACTGCTATCATCAGATGTAAATTCCAAGAATAATCATCTCCTTTTTACTATTTTCTCCCTTTCCTCTACTATGAAATTGTAGTACAGAAAATATGATGTATATATATAAAGAAAATGTTAAGTACCTCTATTTCCTCCCTCTTATTCCACTTGCCTTTTAAGGTAATACTGATGCATTCTCCAGGTGCAGTTATCAGATTATGTCTTTCTTCTGATATTTAGTAGTAAGCATTAATCTACCCTTGAAGGCAAATCCTTGAGAAGTTGTCAGTAATTTATGTTTTTTAACATTTTCACATTTACACTAAGTATTTGGATCTTGAAGATTTTGGGATTCACTTTTAACTTCATAGTTTCATTTATGTATTTTTAAAAATTGTTTGCTGCTCAGAGCATGTGAAAGGATGATTAAACATCAATTTGAGCCAGTTCTAGCAAGCGGTTCATTCTCCCAAAGTAGTGTGCAGCCATGGGTGACTATGACTTCTGGTTTAGAATTCCCAGAGAACATTGAATGATTGAATCTGTGCTTATCAGATTGAAGTTTGAAAAATTTAGTGCCATTAGATTGATTTTTTTTTCAAAAAGTACATGTATATATATTAAAGACTAAGTTGAAACCCTTAGAAAGTAGCTCTAGAGTGAAAACTTACTGTTTGTAGTTATGAAGCTTCTGGTTTTAAAAAATGAATTAGATCATTACCTTGATATATATGAAATTTTTATAAATAGAATATGTATTATGTGCTAATTTTCTTAAAAATATAAAAATTCCTGTGTTGCTTCACCTTGCATATATATATATATATATATATATATGCAATTTATTTAGATAAATGCAGTATCTATAAATATATATTATATATATTCATGTATAAACTTATATATATTATATATTTATATATAAATTCCTGTGTTGCTTCACCTTGCATATATATGTATATATGCAATTTATATATATCTATATATATTCATGTATAAATTTATAGATTTATAAATATATAAAACAAAATCAACAAAAATCTTTCTAACTTGGATCTTTGTAGATAAGCAAAAAATAGATTCCTGATTACATTCTAATACACCATAACATAGTTTTAAGAATATGAATTCAGGAGATGAACTACTCAATTGCTAAGCCCTGCTTAGCCCCTTATTAGCTACAAGATTGGTATAATATTCTCTGTGCCATGTTTCTTTCTTCTTAAAATGGTTCTAATAAAAATGTCTACCTTGTATGTTTCTTTTTTTTCAATAAAGATTAATGAAAATATATGCAAAATGCTTGGAATACTTCCTGGCATATAATTAACACCATATAATTATTTGCTTTTTTAACTCTCTTTTGATATGTGGTTTGAAGCCACAATTTCTACCCCAAATTTCAATGTTTCACAAGTATCTTAGAATCAAAGGAAAACATATGTGATTCTTTAAAATCAAGAACAAGTCAACAATATGCACTACCACTGCTTCTTTTTATTTTTTTAAGATTCTATTTATTTATTTGAGAGAGAGAGCATGAGTGGGGGTGAGGGATAGAGGAAGAGGGAGAAGCAGGCTCCCTGCTAAGCAAGGAGCCTGATGCAGGACTCGATCCCAGGACCCTGAGATCATGACCTGAGCCAAAGGCAGATGTTTAATGGCCTGAGCCACTCAGGCGCCCATTACCACTGCTTCTATTCAACATTGTACAATAGGTACTACCCAGTGGAGTAAGAAAAATGAAAAAGAAATTAAAATGTATAAGGATTGGAAAAAAAACAACTGTGTAGTTATTCACAGGTAATATGGATTTAAAGTCAATATTATATATTCAACTTCATTTATATGTACCAGCATAAACAGTTAGAAATTCAAATATATTTTAAAACTATCATTTATAATGAATAACAAAAACTAAAGTATCCAGGAATAAATCTAACATATTTTCAAGACCTAAAAGGACACAATTAAAAAAATATATTGGAAGACTTTTATGAAAACCTAAATATTCATGGATATGAAGATTAAATATTGACAAGATGTCAATTCTCTTCAAATCTAGTATAGGATGAAGGCATTGCCAATTGAAATCCAAAAGGATTTTGTGAGGAACCTTTCAAGTTGATTTTAATGATTATATATTGTAGGAAAGGCCTCAAAATAGCCAACACATTCCTGCAGGAGAAAGATTATTAGTGGTACCTACACTACTAAAACTCAACTTATTTTAAAATTTTACTAATCACGAAAGAGGATCAGAAGTAGTTTGTTTTTATGTGGGAAGAATAGGAGTATAATTCACTTTTTGGCTCTGGGACTATTTTCAATTCTCATCGGTACACTCCAGGAATGGCATTATGTTACTCGAACCTGGTGAACAGAAGGTGGTAGGTAATTTGGATGCCTGTACGTGTGCCAAAGAATGGATTGCCTAAAGCTTGTGGGGTCTATGGTCTGGGGCATGTAGTAGAAATAAAATGGCCATGAATTGTACTCCCTATCCTTAAAAAAAAAAAAACCTCTCTGTTTCTTTAGATTTTGGAGGCAACATACTGTTCCAACCTACTTACCATGTGACCACGAAGTCTCAAGTGGGACACAGAGAAAAAGAAAATGTTGCAGTAGGTTCAGGCTGCAGTGTAAGATATGTCCCAGGAAACCAATATGTTAGAGATGTCACATTTGCACAAGGATGCTGTGTGGTCTTTGGTAAGCCCAATAGCAGATGTCCGGGAAGTTTATAGGGCAATGCCATTTGTGACAAAAAAAAAAAAAAACAAAAACAAAAAACAAAACAAGCAAACAAAGAACCACCACATTCTCTTTTTTGTAAAATAACTCCCAGTGTGCTGAGTTCCTCTCCATGGGACCCGCGTTCTCCATTTTGAGTTGAGTGTTACCAAGTCTACTGAACGTAAAGCTGCAAGTGCGAAGAAGCAAGCCATTGCACGATGGAAATAGAATAGTGAGGATTGGGCGCCTGGGTGGCTCAGTTCATTAAGCGACTGCTTTAGGCTCAGGTCATGATCCTGGAGTCCCTAGATCGAGTCCCGCATCGGGCTGGCTGCTTAGCAGGGAGCCTGCTTCTCCCTCGGACCCTCCCCCCTCTCATGTGCTCTCTCTCTCTCATTCTCTCCGTCTCAAATAAATAAATAAAATCTTTAAAAAAAAAAAAAAAAGAATAGTGAGGATTGGGCTTGATCAGATCCAGAAGGCCTGAGTAAAACTACACAATTACATGGCCCAGCCTTTCATGATACTTAGCCATATAATACTAACCTATGTGTGTATCTCCAGAAAGCTAGTGTATCTATACACACACGCGCGCACACGCACACACACACACTCACAAGCTTTATTTTAGCCACTGATTTAGGGGGAAATTTTGAAAATGAAAGAGGGAGAGTGTGTCATTAGAAGCTTATTACAGATGTGATCCAATATATGAAATTGTAATTCAGGAACAGGAAATGAAGAGTTGTAGACATTTTATTAACTTCTTTTTGTATACTGTGTTTATATTTCTTTAGATATAGACTCCACATGCAGCCTGTACTCTACTTAATAACTAATTTCGAAGATTATTAGCACATATTTGTGATAAATCTAGTACAAATTTTGTCCAACTTAATATTCGTAGCACTGCTTTTTTTATTCTTTATTATGCCTTGGTTATCTGTTCATTATATTGAGGCACATTTATGGTCTAAGGATTAATCTTACAAGTGGGTCACCACTAAAAATGATTATTAGCATTTTGTAGTTATTGTTTACTTATATTAAAAAATTATTATTAAGAAACTTGAACTTTAGCCTATACATCTTTCTTTGTATTTTCTAAATAACTTACTCTTTGTGAGGTCACATACCCAGGAAGTTCCTTTGTCCAAAATGACAAAATAAAAACAACATGTAGAAAAAAAATAAAAAGATCTCTTAATAGCCTAAATTAATATTATAACATGCAAATAGAGTTAATATATTTTACTAGATGAGAATTCGCCATATGTCATAAATCTGATGAGTTTGTATATTTTCTAGCTTTCTTACCCAGATATTCAGAGTAAATTAGGAATAGGTTGAAATGGAGCACACTGGCAAGATAGCAAGCATGTGGTGAAAACCAAGCACATTGATGAGAAAGAGGAGGCAGAGAGCAAAAAGATCAAGGAATTAAATAGCATGCATAATAGATGATAATTATATGGCTCTCAATATTTCTGCAGTTATGTAATAAAGGGTCAATGGTTAGCTAAACCTCAGTCCTCTCTAAGGATTCCATCATGTGGCAACACACAGTTTCACCAAATTGTAGAATCCTAAATTTCAAATCCTTAACATCTCGGTTCAACAATCAAACTGCATAATGTTCTTCAAAATCTACTTCAGAGTGAAATGATTACATATTTATTCTGAGATACTAAGTAAATGTAAAAACGTATTTTTATTCATAATTTGCACACAGAAAAATAAACATGTCCCTAATGTGTAACTTTGTAATGTCCAATTTGACATTCTGAAACACGAGAGAGTGGAAAGAAATCTCACTTATTCAGCATCATGGTAGAATTACAAATATTCCATAACTTTCCAGATAACATAATTTATTCATTTCAAGTGCAAAAAAAATCTTAATATTCCCATTTTTATTTAGTTATTTAAGTTTTTCTCATATACTTCAATACCTATTTTAAAAAGTATGCCAAATATAGTTTAGGATTTTCCATTTTTTTCTTTTGAAACATCTTTTTTTATCACCTTCATTCTCATTGCCATCATTTAATTAGAACTAAATGATTAGCTGCAATGTCATGTATCATTTTCCACATTCGTTTCCCTGTGCCTACCTTCCTTAATATTCCCCCATTCTCAGAGTCATATAGCATATGCGGCACATTAAACTTTGTATTTAACTCAATGATATTTTGTATTGCTTATATTATTTTATGCATATTAATTTTGACTCTCTGACATATAACTACACCATATACTCCTTAAAAGCAAAGGTAAAGCTTTCATTATTTAATCAGTACTCTATTTTTTTAAATCCTAGAATAATATTGAATATATAATGCCTTCTGACTAAATAACTATTTTTATGTTTAAATTCAGTTACAGTCATTTGAAAAATGATATCTTACACTAGCTTCATATAAGTAGTTTCAAATTTTCTAAAGCCACAAAACTCTTTGATAGAATGAGATTTACATTTAAACTAGAAACATATAAGCCTAACAGCTTTCATTGAAATGAGTTGGGAGCAGCAGAGCTCACATTTTTTCCTTGCTTTCAAACAGATGACCTCTGATGTATGTGAGTTTTAAAATGTCTTTTCTTTTCTATAATATTTAGTCTTGCTAAATTCTAGTATTGACTGATCAACTATTTCAGAATATAAAAATGTCAAAAATATAAAAATACTTTCCTATGATCAGTATTTATAATAATTTGTCACTTACATAAGCCTTGTGTTCCAACTATATTCAAAAGTGGGTTTTGGGTTTTGGTTAGTTTGGGGGATCAGAAGTAACATAGGCCATCCAGCCAACCAACACTTGTTAAGCACTTTCTATATGTTAAGCACTTTCTATATGATTTCTATATTGGCACTGGGGATAAATAGCCAAAAGGACAAAATTTGCAGAGAGGTCTCTACTCTTAGGTGTCTTGTATTTTGTTGGGGAAGACAAATATAAAACACACATAATGTCAGGTGTCATAAGTTAGGGCTTATGAAGAAAAAAATGAAGCAAGGTAAGTTTGAGAGAGATGGAGAAGATGAAGCTGCTGCTCTATTTAATAGAATGGTTAAAGCACAGTCTCTGCAGAAGTGAATTTTGATCAGAAATCTGAAGGTGAGGGGTGCCTGGGTGGCTCACTCGGTTAAGCGTTTGCCTTCTGTTCAGGTCATGATCTCAGGGTCCTGGGATCAAGCCCCGCACTGGGCTCCCTGCTCGGTAGGGAGACTGCTTCTCCCTTTCCCACTCTCTCCGCTTGTGCTCTCTCTCTCCAATAAATAAATAAAATCTTAAAAAAAAAAAAAAGAAATCTGAAGGTGATGAGGTGAAATGTAGTGCGTTCATTTCAGAAGCTGGTTTATATCTTTGTTGTTGAGCAGCAACATCTGCTATGTTACAGATTTAGGGAAGGCTTTTTTTTTTTTAAAGATTTTATTTATTTATTTGAGAGAGAGAATGAGAGACAGCACAAGAGGGAAGAGGGTCAGAGGGAGAAGCAGACCCCCCGCTGAGCAGGGAGCCCGATGCGGGACTCGATCCCGGGACTCCAGGATCATGACCTGAGCCGAAGGCAGCCGCTTAACCAACTGAGCCACCCAGGCGCCCCGAGGGAAGGCTTTTTTAAATATAATCAGAACTGTGATGCTTTTAAGATTCTCAATTCTAGTCTGATGTCCAAGTTCAAGTGGGAGAATACTCAGGACTCATGAGTATCCACTTGTCTTGTTTTGGAAAGGTATGACAAAGCTATTTGTATCTAAAGCACGATGGTTCTTACAGAAGAAGGACTCAACCTTGAAGCTCCAGGATTGAGATTTAGCATATTTAACCATTTGTTCACAGAATTGCAAAATTGCATAATAAAATAATATTAACTATGTGTGATGAGTATAAATCAAAACTTTTTCTTTGTTATTAAATTAGAGTAAGAACCTAAGTGTTTTTTATATGTAGGGGATGCAGTTTTGAAAAAAGTTGAGCACTACCAGTTTGACATCTGGCTCAAACATACTATCAGTAGATTATACTTATAAATAATAATTCTCCAGGCAACTCAAAGCCTTTCAGAGATCTTCCTCATTAATCCATACAACTTTAAGGAAAATTTCAGAGACCGCTACTACCATTTTTTTTTTCTCCCAGGGACTGAAAGTAAGGCACAGATTAGCTGCCTTGCCCCGGGTCAGTCAACCTTTTAACAGAACCAAGAATAGAACTGAGCCTACTGACTTTTTCCAAGGAGCTAGTTTCAAAACCTTGCCTCACTGTTAGAAGAGTGTGCTTTTTGTCATTACCAAAGGCAGAAAGGTAAAAATAAAAAATTGCCTATGTCAAAATCATGCCACCTTTAGAAAGGTTAGCTTTCTCATGGTTCACAAAGTAGGCTTTTTGCCTTTTTTTTTTTTTTTAAATATAGGAATCCAGAAACAATAATAAAGTTTTGGGAAACCATTGAACTTGATTCTTCTTTATATTGCTAATATATCAATGTCAATATTTTCTATAAAGTATGCACATTACACTGGACATTGCTAATAAAGTGAACAAATGAACACTTGCTAATCCAGTCTGTAAAGTATCCATTACTTTCACAAATGTTATTGAGACCTACTTAGTAGGAGCGGGATATGTATCAGGAGTGATAATGATATCTATAAAAGATTTTGCCCCTTGTTCTACTTGAAAGGAATTTCTAGCATAGTCAGGGCAGTAACTCCATCTATTGAGCACATGAAAATGTCCTAATATATCATATATAAAGTACTGTGCTATTTCACCTGAGTGAGAATCATTCATCAACTGGGTTTCACAAAGGTTTCATGAAATGCCATTGAAAGTTGAATTTTGGTGGCCAGATATTAGGACAGTGGGAACTACAAGCGTATTGTGTGGTCACCCCTTGGATTTGGACTGAACCTTAACCATGTGTTCCGTGAGCAAGATTTTAGGTAACAACCACTGTTACTGGAGGTCTTTCTTCTCCAGCTTTGGCCCGTTGACTAGCCCTGCTGCCTCCTAGAGAACGTGCACTCTGAACTGCTGTTCTTTGGCTGGAGGGCTCATCGAGCTATGTAGCTGCCCGCTAGCAAGCTTGCACTTTGACCTGTCCTCCCTTGTGCTGCTTTGTGCTGCATCTCCCGAACCTAGCAAACCTCTGTTACAAATCGAACTGACCAAAGTCAGACATTTTGAGAATTGGCATGGGATATGGGCTTGGGGCCCTTCTTAAAGTGGCCATGGGTTGCTTGTCCCTCCCCGTGCCTGTGGGTCTCAGATTGAACTGTGTGTGTCAATTTCAGTAAGAGGAAGGACTGACACTAGGCTTAGGGGAATGACTCTGATCCTGTGACTAGTGGTTGTACGTCCCATCTGGGCCTTGGGCCCATACGGGAGAGCGCTCAGGAGAAAGAGTGGGACACTATGGAGTATATGAGCTCATCAGGTGGTCACCTGTAGAGAGGAAGAGTAGTTACTATGCGCTGTGAGAGCCATTCTCCTCAAAGCAGATGGCTCACTAGGAGTCTGAGAAATGTCTTCGTCAAAAGAAAACACACACTGTACAAAATGCTTGGGATTTTCCAGAAACACAGATAGCCCAAGGATGACTGAAACATAGGAGTGCCTGTGAAATTGGAGTGAGCACTGAGAGTAATAGTAATAATGACAGTGACGGGCAGTAGAAATTACTGTCAACAGTGCACAGCGTGCTAGGTACCAAAAAACTCAGTATAAACTCATCGGTGGTTCTGCAAGAACAGGTTTCTCATTTAAGGTATTACTGGGAAATACTGAACTGCTGAAGTTTTCGGAGCAGAGCTGAGCTTTAGAAACGTTAATCTGGTTGTGTTGTGATATTATCACAGGCTTTATAACCAGTCAATTATTTTTCATTATATTTTTTCTTCCTAATACATCGGACACCAACCAAGTTTTAGAGTTACTGCTTTAGGCCACTTGCTATAGTAGTTCTACAGACACGTCAGTCATTTTACAAGAACTAAAATTCACACTCTGCTATTCACTGTTGTGTGAGCCTGGGGAAAGTTAATTTTCTCTATGCGCTCAGGTATTATAATCTTTAACATGAGGATAGTACTCAGATCTATTTCATAGAGCTATAGTGAGAATTAATTGAGTTAACATGTTTAAAATATTTACAATAGTGTCTTATAGACAGTAAACCGTGATATAAAAGTTGTCATTTAAAAAATACTTATTAAGGGGCGCCTCGGTGGCTTCAGTCAGTTAAGCGACCAACTCTTGATTTCGGCTCAGGTCGTGATCTCAGGGTTGTGACCTCACCATCATGAGATGGAGCCCCGCCCCACGTTGGGCTCCATGCTTAACACACAGTCTGCTTGTCCCTCCTCCTCCCCCTGCTTACATGTGCTCTCTCTCTCTCTCTGAAATAAAAAAAAAGTACTTAAGTAATATCCATTCAAGAAATATTTATTGAGTGTTTATATTCCAGGTACTGTTTTAATGTCTAGCAATATGGCAGGGAATAAGCAGATGAAGCAAACAAATTGTCCTCATGTATTGTAATAAAATACACAAAACTGTCCTCACGTATTGCAAAACAAAACAAAACTGTCCTGTGTCTTGTAACAAAATAGTTGTATCTTGGGTGTTTGGGGGTTTGAGGAAACGGAGGAGGATTTTGAAATAGAGTTCATCACAGATTTTTGTTGATATATTGAACTGTTGAACATCTGACCTCATTTCTGTTCAGGAGGAATGTTTGTAGTGTGTGTGTGTGTGTGTGTGTGTGTGTGTGTGTGTTGGTAAGAGGCAAGGCCCCAGCTCACACTAGGAAATTTAAAGTTTCTGTACTTTCTTCTTTCTGCCCTCTGGCAGTTGAAGCACTGGACTGTGACTGAGGCTCTCCCAGTCCGATGCTCTCCACAAGGAACAATCAAGCAGTAAGAGCTGAGGATTATACACTCGGTACACAGTGGAGTTAAGAGCCCAGTGATGCTAGCCGTAGTGGGAGTTCAATGTGGCTGGGCCAGCGGCAGCGCTGTGTGAATGACAAGGACATGACACAGGTTATTTTATTTGTTAGCCTTAGCTCCTTTTCATGGTCTTTGGACTTCCTGGATATCCTTCCGTATGATTTTCACTATAGTCAGTGTCCGTTTCTTTGTTTCCAACCAAGCACGTTCACTGGTATAACTTTGATGATAGTCAAATCACTGTCATTTACAGCATAGCTACAAGAGGGAAGTCATGAGGAGACTTGAATTCATTCAACCCAAATATATGAGCAGCTTCTCTGACTTAATCACCATAATTGAGCAAAAACAGGTATCACCTCTGCCCTCTTTAATCAAATATTACACATATAAATTTAAAATTGCAGCTATAATAAATCTTTTGAAGGAGAGGTACATTATACATGATTATTTAAAGCAGGAGGATTTGACCTGATCAAGGATGTCAAAGCAGGCTTTCCTGAGGCTTTGACAACTGATTTGAAATTAATGGTTGAATGGTTAACCAAAAAAAGGGTGGTGGGGGGGAGAGTAGTATTTCATGATCAGGGCACCGCTTATTCACATTCCTTAAAGTGGGAAGAAGGATGGGGAAGGTCATTTAAGAATTGTTAGAAAATGTCAAGGTTGTTAGATTATAGCGAATTATAGAGTGAGTCTAGAGAAATAGGGTGCAAAATAACCAGGAGCCATTGGGTTTGGTGCAGGATTTTTTAGCCCAAGTAATCACGTCATTTAATGGTAAGTTAGAGCCTAAAAGCAGAAGGAAAACCAATGAACTATTTAAATTGTGTGTGTGAGTAGCTTAGGGGTTTTTTAAATTGTATTTTAGAAATCTAACTTTGTGTTCAATGTGAATAATTAATTAGATGGGGAGTAAAACAGGTTTAGATAGAACACTTTAGCTATAGTAAAATCTAACAGAAACTTCTTCAGTGATGTAAATGTTATATATCCAGGCTGTTCACTTGAAATGTGACTGAATTTTAAGTTTCAGGGAATTTAAATTTAAATTTAAATAGCTATGTGTGGCTAGTGGCTACCATACTGGGTAATGCAGAAAAGCTATTGCAACAATTCAAGCAAGAGGTGATAGCAGGTCAGATTATACTTGAGACAATGGGAATGAAAAGAAACAGAAAGATTTGAGAAATTTATGAGATAATGTTAGATATGAAGATGAAGGAGAGGAAAGAATCAGGATGACTTGGTTTCTGACTTACTTAGTTGGATTCATATTGATGTCATTCACTGAAGGGAGAAACATGGAAAATACCACCTTGTGGTCATGAGGATCATGACTTCAATACTGGGGTTTTTATGTTTCAGGTATAAGGTATCAAGTAAGCAGTTGTATTTATTAATCTGGGGTCAGAAGAGAGCTCTGGGTTAAAGACCTGATTTTATGAACATAATTTTATGATTGTATGAGGCAAGAGAGAGCTGAGGGAAAGAATCTGAATGAAAAACGAAAGGAGGATAAAATGCACTTGAAGAAGCTCTGACTATTAATAGGTGAGGACAGAAGAATGAATTATCCCATGATGAAGACTAAGAGAATATCATGCCATTATTTTTCTCTCTTTGTGACTCAAATTTGTTTATAAAATAAATGGCTTGAAGATATTTGGTAAAACTCAATCATCGTTTAATCATTAAGAAAAAATGCTATTTTTTTCATCTCAGATATTGATCGTTCTATACAGGATTTTAATTTTTATGTTTCTGTATGATTAAGGCTTTGTGAATACATTTATTGGAATGTGGGTTAATAATCAAGGCTTGGAAATTAAAAGATGACTCAATAGGTTTTGAGAACTCTGAGAGATTTGTCTCCATGAGGTATGTGTTTACATTCAAAAGGGGATAAAACCAAGAACCATGAAAATATTACAAGGCGTGTAAATGTAGAAACACTTGTATTATCTCCCCCTTGTAGACATTTACTTATATTTCAATGAGTAAGAACCCAGGATTCTTCCCCTTCTATTTTCAAGGAGAATTTGTTTATAATAGGGAGATATCAGGAGGGAGGAGGTTCAACATATATAAGCTACCATATTCATATTTTGAGGTTCATCTCCTGTGATGCAGACCCTGTTGTATGCATAGAAATGTCCATCTGGCTGTCATTGGGTAGACCCAGATGAAGGGATGATTAGGGCAAGGGTGACCATTGTAATTATTTCTATAGGAAATAATGATTTTCCTTGATCAAGAAATGGCACGTTTACTTTTAGGAGAATATGAATATTTAATATAATTAATATGAATACATATTAAAGGTTAGCCATTTCACTAATATTTGTTACTCTTTTGGCAGTTATTCAATACAGATAGGTACTTCCAGTTTGGAAATAAATAGAGATGGAAATGATCTTTATAAAGATACCATGTAAAAAAAAACTCCAAAAACCAAAAAACACAAACCTTGAAATTTTCTATCTGTATAATCTTACATGACTTTGAGCTACCACCATACATTCTTCATATTTAATGGTGCTTAACTTATTTTCCTTAATATTATTCTCATTTGCATATTTGTAGTAGTCCTATTAAAATCATAAGCTAATTGAAGACTAGGGTTATATCACATTTATTTTTGCTTTTACTTCTGTATTGTTTGGCATTGGTGAATGTTTTTATAGTATAATTGAATTGGCCAGAATAGATGTGGTTTGAAATCCTGTACATGTAGCCCTGAGGATCATGAAGAAAGCTCCCTTTCCCTCGCCTCACTCTCCCTCACCCAATTTTCCCATAGCTCTATATTATCTGTATGGATCTATTCAAACCATTACTTTGGGAAAAGTTTTTAAAATTTATTCACAGGGTGGGGGAAGGGCAGAGGGAGAGGGAGAGAGAGACAGAATCTTAAGCAGGCTCCACACGCCAGGCACAGAGGCCATCTCGGGGCTCAGTCTCACGACCCTGAGACCGTGACCTGAGCCAAAATCAAGAATCAGGCGCTTAACTGACTGAGCCACCCAGACACCTCTACTTTGGGAATATTTAGCAGATAATTCTGTTTTGTGTGTAATGAATTGGGCTTGGATTTGCTGAATAAATTTACTATTTGGACAAAGATCATCACTAAAAAAAAAAAAAAGACGACTAAATTATTACATTAGACATATGTATCATTCCATGAATATTTAAGAGTTCTGAGAAACAGTTTTATTGTGTCTTTCCCAAAAGATAAGTAACTTGGTCTTATAAGGAAACAGTTTCTATAGAAAAGAGGAAAGAGCATTTTCTTTTCTTCCGAGAATCTTATTTAATGCTTTCTATGATACTTTAGTTGGAGAGTTATAGGTGTGTTCATTGTAAGAAATTGTTTCTTTTGGTTTATAATTTGCTTGGGTAGATATTTTCACTGATGTCTTTTCCAGAACATTCTATCTATATAAAATTGAATCTAGATATTAGCTGCTCCATTGAATTATTGTGGTACCATCAAGGAAATCTTGTGACTGAGTTTGTCTAAAATTTGCTGGGATTGCATCTCACATATTACATGGCTAAATGATATTATCAATGAGAAGACACTGTGGCTTCTTTCTTTTTCTTTTTCTTTCTTTCTTGACATTTATTTTACTTGAGAGAGAGAGAGCATGAGCAGGAGAGGCAGAAAGAGTCTTAAGCAGACTCCACACTGAGTGCAGAGTCTGACACGGGGATCGATCTCAAGACCCTGAGATCAGGACTGAAACCGAGTCCGACGCTTAACCCCTTAACCGACTGTGCCACCCAGGTACTCCACTGTGGCTTTCTTTCTTTTTTTTTTTTTTAAGATTTTATTTATTTATTTGACAGAGAGAGAGACAGCGAGAGGGAACACAAGCAGGGGGAGTGGGAGAGGGAGAAGCAGGCTTCCCGCCGAGCAGGGAACCCGATGCGGGGCTCGATCCCAGAACCCTGGGATCATGACCTGAGCCGAAGGCAGACGCTTAACGACTGAGCCACCCAGGCGCCCCGAAAGAATAACTTTCAAGGAGGAAGTCATTAACTCTGTCAAATGCTTCTGGACATTCAAATAAGAAAAAGAATACATTTGACCGTAAGTTTTAACAGTGTGTGGGACATTAAAGGAGGCATTCTTCCATGTGTATAGATATGAAGTTAATTGCATATTTTGTAGCTGTGGTATAATACCATTGTAATATCTGGAACAGCAGCTCATGGAGAAATTTTAAACAATTAAATCCTGAAGTAAAAACAAATAATTCTGTCTTGTTCCTAAGTAGGAACATAACCCAGCAAATAGTGGGTTACACAAAAACTGTACCAAAGCTGAATGTGTGGAGGAAACTGGAAAGGAATGCATTGTTCTACATAAGAAAATAAAAAGAATTTGCCTTTAGAAAATATTTATCTCTGTTTTTGCCCTTTTGTGTTTGATTTATACATACAGAGAGAGGGGTGATGGGAGAAAGGAGGGGGAGGAAGATTATGGACACGTGGAGGATGACAGAAGGACACAGCAGAGCAACTGAATAAATTATTTTATATCAAAGATAATTAATACTGAATTTTATATTTGTAACTTGTAAACTCCTTTATCACACCAATCTTTCTGTGAAATCTGCTCCATCCGCAAAGAGCTTAGGTGAGTATTTTGTTTTTCTTTGAATTGAAGGACTGGAGCTGAATTGCAAATTGATATCAATTTCTGCACTTAGAAAAAGTAACAAATGAAAGATACAGGTTCAGAGCAGAGAGTAAAAGTTCAGTGGGAAATCATGTGAAAAACAGCATGTGGATAACAGCAGAGTCACATGAATAAATAAAAGAACATCACTAGACCGACCATGAATATGACGTGGAGCTTCAAAGCAAACTTACCTCAATGTGCTAAAGACCTTGTGACCCAAGATGTCTCTTGGATAATATAAGATGTTAATGCAAATAGATGCACCTTTCAAAGAGAAAATCAATATGCCACTTTCATCAATAGGTTTTGCTTGGTTAATTATTAAGTTTCTCCAAAGAGTGAATTATTTTTAGAAGTATGAATAATGATATGAAATAAAGGAAGGGAAAAATCATTCAGACTCACCTTAAATAGGCCATTGTTATTTAAGGTAGGATTAAGCCAGATAGCCCAGAGACATATGGTCAAGATTTTTTTTAAACACGCATATTTCTATGTTTATGAATATCATCCATTTTATTTTATTTATTTATTTTAAATTAGCTGTACACCCAATGTGGGGCTTGAATTCACAACTCTGAGATCAAGAGTCACATGCTCTTTGGGGAGCCTGAGTGGCTCAGTTGGTGAAGCTTCCGGCTCTTTACTTTGGTTCAGGTCATGAACCCAGGGTCATAAGATCCAGCCCCACATTGGGCCCCACTATCAGTGGGGATTCTGCTGGAGATTCTATTTCTGCCTCTGCCCCTCCCCCTGCACTCATTCTCTCTCTCTCTCTCTCTCTCTCTCTCTCTTAATCTATCAAATAAATAAATAAATAAATCTTTAAAGAAAAAAAAAAAGAGTGACATGCTCTACTGACTAAGCCAGCCAGGTGCCCCTAGGGTCAAAATTTAAAAATATAAATAAGGAATAAAGTCATCTCCGTTAAATTTAACACTCCCTATCTTTACAATCTGGTATCTTAGGTTGGCAAATGCGCTCTAAAAAATTTCTGCATTTTGACACATAGCACAAAGCTTTTGGAAATGCCTCATAATTGCTATAAGTTTTGGCAGGATGAGGTTTTGGGAAGGTTTGGTTTTTAGAGGTTTGGAATCATGAGTTCCTAAGAATTTGCGGTCTATTGAAAACACAAACATTCCTTCCTGCTTCCAAATCCAGTGTTACAGGAATGTGGATTATTGCCCACAACAAAATCCTCAGTTAGGTGCTTATTTAAATCTGTTACTACTTCATTTTCCTTTATCTAAAAGTTTCCAATGATATTGCTGGAATCTGTAGATTTTAAATGTTTTTATCTCCACCTGGCCATTTTACACAAGGCACCATGGTTCTTTTGTTTCCCTGACTGGCTTCAGTGGCTCTAAACTTCCCTACAAGATGAAGGTATGCAGTTCTACAAGCAAAGGGACTCAATAAATATTTGCTTAATGATTGATCAATTGCCTACAAACATTAAACATTTTAAATAAATTTTATTTTGGGGTGCCTGGGTGGCTCAGTCGAGTTAAGCACCTGACTCTTGATTTCAGCTCACGTCATGATCTCAGGGTCCTGGGATAGAGCACGTGTTGGGCTCCATGCTGGGCATGGAGCCTGCTTGAGATTCTCTCTCTCCTTCTGCCCCTCCTCCCCTCTCTCCCTCCCTCTCTAAAAATAAATAAATAAATAGATAGATAGATAAATAAATTTTGAGAGTAGTTTTAGAATTACAGGAAAATTGCAGATAGTATAGAAATGCCCATACACTGGGTGCTGTTTCCTCTATTAAGATCTTACATTAATATGGTCCATTTGTCACAATTAATGAACAAATATTGATATATTTTTTAAAGTCCACACTTTATACAAATTTCCTTATTTTTTTCCCTAATATCCTTTTACTGTTTCAAGATCTCATTCAGAATATTGCATTAATTTTAGTTGTAATGTCGCCTCAGACTCTCCTTGGCTGAGGCAGTTTCTCAGACTTTTCTTGGTATTGATAACCTTGACCTTTTTTAAAAGGACTTATCAGGTATTGTTTGGAATGCCCTTCAATTGGGGTTCGTCTGATGTTTTCTCTCCTAATAAGGGCAAGTTATGTGTTTTTGGCAGGAAGACCCTGGAGGTGAAGTGCCATTTTCATCACATCATATCAAGGTTACATACCATCCTCATGACTTAGTACTGTTGATTTGGATTTTGATCACCTGGTTGAGGTAGTGTTTGAGAGGTGTCTCCAGGAAAGTTAGTCTTTCTCCCCTTTCCATACTGTACTCTTCAGAGGAGGTTACTATGTGCAATTCCCACTTAAGGAGTAGAGAGTTATACACCACCTACTTGAGGAAGATGAGAGAATATTTACATACATCATTTGGAATTCTTCTTCATAGGGTATTTGTCTATTCTGCCCCTATTTATTTGTTTACTCAATAATTTATTTATATCAGTACAGACTTAATTGATATTTGTTTTATATTTTGAGTTATATAATCCAACATCACCTGATTTTATTGCTCAAATTATTGGGATTTTGGCCATTTGAAATGGCTCCTTGACATACCCCAATGAATGTGTTGTTTGTTTTGGTTTGGTTTTGAGTACTTCCTTACTTTCTGTTACTAAAGGAAGCTCTAGGTTCATCTTGTATATTTACTGCGCTAGTTCCAGAATCATCCATCTTTCTAGGGAACCCTGGTTCCTATTTTTGGAGAATGGTATCAGAAATCAAGAGCTGGGCTGAAGTGTGCTTGTTGCTACTGGAATGTCATTGTTTGTAGACCATCTCAGGCTGACAGAATTAGCAGATTATATGTGTGTATATTTACCCATATATAGACACATACCTATAAATATTTCTATGTGAAAACATCTGTATCTATATTAAGCTAAATACAAGTTCATACTAACATCTCCAACTCTAATTCATCACTACATAGATCATTATAGACTTTCCCTTGCTTGTCTTTAACCTTGTATGCCAACTGTGAGAAACCTGGCTCCCACCATCTGCTATTCCTTATTTAATGGGTCAATTTCTTGTCCATAAGTATAATGATATCAAAATGGTTAACCTGAGCCACTGGTGGAAACTAATTTTATCAACTAGTGCTTATATACAGCTCTTTTTGCCTTGAGTATTACAGATCCCAGTAATTCCCAAGGTTAATTAGGACAGTGTCCCTCCTATGTTCTTCCAGAAGTTGTTTCCCACGTTCATAATAAAGTTAGATTGTTTTGTTTCATTCTACATACTGAGATGCACTGACCTCCTAATGGACTTTCAAAATTTGCAAGTTAAGGTTTTCTGTTAGTGATGTACAGTTCTGTGAGTTTTGGCAAATGCTTAATGTCATGTATCAATAATGACAGTGTAATACAGAATAGTTTTGCCAACCTAAAAAATCCTCTGTGCTTCACCTAATCAACTCTCTGCCCCATCCCTGAATTCCTGGCAACCACTGGTCTTTTCACCATAATTATAGTTTTGTTTTTTTTCCAAAATGTCATACAATTGGAATAACATATTATGTAGCTCCTTCAGACTGGCTTCTTTCACTTAGCAGTACACATTTAAGATTCACCCATATCTTTTCATGCCTCGATAGATATTTTCTTTTTATTACTGAATAATATTCCATTGTATGTATGTATCATAATTTGTTTTCCCATTCAGCTGTTGAAGGACATCTTGGTTGTTTCAGTTTTCAGTGTTTATAAATAAATCTACCATAAATATTCATGTTTTTGTGTAGACATAACTTTTAAGATAAATTGAGTAAATTCCTAGGAGCATGAATTTTAGATCCTATGGTAAGGCTATGTTTAGCTTTCTAAGAAACTACTAACTTGTATTCCAAAGTGTTTGTACATTTTGCATTCCCACAAGCAGTGAATGAGAGTTCTAGTTGCTCCCCTACTTTAATTGGTATTGTCCGTTAAAAAATAATGATAATGTTAGCCATTCTAATATGTGCATAGTTATATCTCATTATTGTTTTAGTTTATAAAGAACTTTCAATTGAGCTTATTCACAGTCCCTTTTTTGTTAGCCAGCATTTGATGTAATATTTTATTATCTTTCCTCATTCTAGCCAGTTTAATCATTGTTAAACTTTACTTCTCAAAGAGACCAAACTTTTTTACCCCATAATAATGGTTAAAACACAATTAAATTAATTAAAATACATAAAAAGCCACCCCAGCAACATTTAAGTATATTACAATAAATTATACATGCAAAGGAAGCAGCTGCAGCAGGAACAGTGCACATTATAGATTTATTAAAAATGAAAACACAAACAAAACTATGAGGTATCAATATGCTAAGTGTCCTACTATGGTTGGCTAGTACTGATGCAATGCCATCCAAATCATAAATTAAGTCAGAATTTTTAATGCCACTATGTGTTATTTTTAGTTAACTTATGTCACTGATGCAGTGTTCAGTGGGGAGAAAAATAATGCAAATTATGGTTATCAGTTTTGGTGGTGATACTTGGAAAGAAAATAAATGGGAAAAGGAACAACTGATATTTGGCATTGCTTTCAATACAGCTTTCAGAAAGGATGTCTTCAACTGTTGCCAAATCCTATCTGTATGATAGCCTTCCAGTGGACAATTTTGCATCAAACTCAGGTGACTTAACAGTTGTGAACCCTTTTATGAAGTCATTTTGGACATCTCTTTGCTTAGTTGATAGATTCATACCATGTAGGGGGTTAGAAGTGATCTAATCTCCTTATCTTTCAGATAAGAAAATTTAAGATCTGAAAGGCCTTACTAATTTTAAAAAAATCCCATGAACAGTCTACCAAATATGGGGTGAGAAGCCCAGTCTCTGGATTCCATTCTGTTTTGTTCCCCCAATGGAAGCGCAGAGGAGTTGGCCGAATATGCAATTCATATGCAGAATGTACAATTTAAGGTAGACAGAGAGGTTGACTCTGGAAATGGCTCTGGGGAAATTGGATGCTCAGGGAGATACTACACTCAAGTATCTCTGACCCTCATTTGTTTGTTTAAGTAATGGGCTTTTCTGATTAAGTAAACAAGCGAAATTAGTTCTAAGCCTTGGCTTAGAATCTGACAGAAATACTGACTATTCTGCATCCTGGTTATCTTTTGAGCACCTGATCACGAGTCACAGCTATCAATGGTGATACAGCCTTTTGTTGATTATTCTATTCCTGCTTTACTTCTTCACTAACCCTCATTCTTGTCCCTGAGAACTCCTTCACAGATAAGTTACTAACACACAAGGCTCTGTCTCAGGTCTGCTATTAGTGGAAGCAAGAAAAGGCAAACATCAAAATTATACATATATAGAGCGCCTGGGTGGCTCAGTTGGTTAAGACCTAACCTTCGGCTCAGGTCATGATTCTGGAGTCCTGGGATCGAGTCCCGCATCAGGCTCCCTGCTCAGCAGGGAGTCTGCTTCTCCCTCTGACCCTACCCCCTCTCATGCTCTCTCTCTCTATCTCATTCTCTCTCTCAAATAAATAAATAAAACCTTTTTTAAAAAATTATACATATATATACATATTTTTTTAATGCACAATTTTCAGTCCTGCTACTTAGTTGCAAAAGTTTGAGCTTTTTTTTTAATCTCCTTTTTGATGATTATCTTCATTTTTATAATAATATTCTTATATTTTTTTTCTCTGATTGGTCCACTTAAAGGACATGGAAACTTAGCTCACTTGCATAATCAACTCCAATTCCTCTTCCCCATCTTCTTAAAAGTATCATGGGTATTAAAGAGGGCACATACTGCATGGAGCACTGGGTGTTATATGAAAACAATGGATCGTGGATCACCACATCAAAAACTAATGATGTATTGTATGGTGACTAACATAACATAATAAAATTAAAAAAAAATATCGACTTCACTCTTTTTAGTGAAGTTAGAAATCACCATTTTAAGCCTTATGATGATTTAATACTATTCACTCCAAAGCTGTATTTTATATTTCCTGTCTTGAAAAAGTTGTTTTACCCCCTTGGGTTAATTTTATCTCTTTTTTCATTTGCATAATTTTGTACATACCTATCCATAATTCTTATTACATATTCTATAATTTCAATTCACGTATCTTTTCTAATATATCATTATTTTCCCTGAAGATCAGTATAAGATTTTCTGGGTTCCTGCTGCCATTTGGAGGATGCTTGCATGTTGTAAAGGCTCCTCTTTGCCTCTTTCTATTTCTGGAACACTCTTTCCCACACTTCCTGTTTTTGAAAACATGGCCTCCAGTGTGTTCCAAAGAAAGAAGACGTGGAAAGTAAAATTCTTGAGTCCTCTCCATTCTGAAATGTGTGTTTAAAAATAATTTTATCTTTACTTTCTATTTATTAATAGTTTGGCTGGATATAGAATTCTAGGTTAAAAATATTTTCCCTTGGAGGCATAATTTATTTTAATACTTTAATAGAACACTAACATAATATTATTTTTCAATCTATAGTCTATATTCCAATTTCCCTTAATATCCTGCAATACAAGATTTTTTCCTTTCTTCCTCTCTTTCTTATTTCTTTACTTCTTTCTCTTTTTGTGGGGGCAGGAGGATCCAATGTCTTTCATTTCTTTTAATCTAGAACACTTTTCATGTTCTTTTCCTTGCAAGATTATTTTTAAAGGCCAAATGCTAGTTGTTTAACAGACTGTCCCTCAATTTGTATGTGATGATTTTCCCATAATTAAATTGAGATTAAACAGTTTTGGCAGATGATATTGAATCTCTTAATGCATCACAAGAGGAAACATAACCTGAGTTTATCTTATTAGTGAACTGTAAGGTAGAGTTTGATACAAATATTTACACACTGAACTGTAGGTTCACAATGTTCACTAAAGAACAGTTCACAGTGTTATTCATATGTGAAGGAATTGAAGATGTATATTTGGGTACAGAAAATCGTATCACATTCAATTAAAAAATGTGGAATATATTTTCACCAAATATTCAAGGCTCAAATGGCAAAATGATATCAAATAAAGCAACTATAAATACACAAAGTGACTACAAAATTTACCTAAACTGATAAAAAGCACATTACATGCACTGATTAAAGGACCTGAAATTATAACACTGATAGATTGTACAACTTCTCTGCAGAGACCCTACGTAATGTGAAGGCCCAGGAGGGACTATGCAGAACTTGGGTTTCCTTCTCTCTGTTCTTCTCTCAAAATCCCATAGGAGGTTATGTGAGGGCAGCATTCTAAAACTACTAATATTTTGAACAGTCATTTCCTTCTCATTAATTCTAATCCTCCCCAATACACTTGATATTTCCATGTTCTCCATCTGGGTAAAATAATAGGCCTCCCTTTTTTTTTTTTATTATGAAGCTCAGACCAAATTAGTATCTGTGGAATAGTCACTCTTAAATGAGAGTAAAAAGATCTTTCTCTGAAAAAGGCATACGATATATGTGCAGGTGAAATTTGAAACTGGCCCCTGTACACAGAGGGCAAGAAGAGACCAAAGAAAGAGGCAGGCCACTCCAGATTGGTAAGCGGAAGGTTTAAGCAAAGGAATTTACATACAAGGTTTGTCTTGAGGGGCTGCAAGATGAATACATCTCTGGATCCAGGAACTCCATAGAAAGTTTATATAGAGGCCTTAACTAAATTTAGTCACATATACAATCCACATAGTCTCAGGGGAGGAGTTGAGGAGCTTTGATTGCTCGGGTCCAGCTCTCCTCAACCAGAGGTCATGTCTTCTTGATGACTTCCTCTAATACTTTCTGAGTCCAAAATCTGGCTCTACCTTTTCCTAGTTTTGCTGAATCCAGGCCAGTGAGTCAATCTCTCTCCCTCATGTTCCTCATTCAAAAAACAACAATACTAGCATCAATTGGAGAAGATTATTATAAGGATTAAGTTAGTTAATATGTATGAAACACTCAGAACATAGTAAGTACTAACTTAAGTCTTAATGTGATTGCCAATCTTACGGTATGGATGCACTTTTCTGTCTTTCTTGTTGAAAACTGTCAGTCAGGGATGACTTTTCTCAATTTCTCTTGCCTGTTTTCTAGGACCCATCTTAAATGCTAACTTCTCAGAACACACAGTCACAATCACATGTCTACTCCTTGGGCATCTGGAAGAGTTTATTTGCAGTTCCATGTAAAGTAGCTATTACATTCTTTTGTTCTTTGATAGTACTGCTTATTCAGAGGCTTTTCCTCCTCCCACTATCCTTTCAGTTTGAGTTTGTTGCAATAATCCATGTTACCAGGATGACTTTTTCTTGTTACTTATTATCTTCTCTATGGCATGACATTGTTGCTCATTTTTTAGTTATTGAGTCAAGACCTCATCAACATGATAGCAATGGCCAGGGATGTCTCTTACAGTTTAATGCAAGACTATATATATAGAATCATAGGTGTATTTTTTTTTCTCAGAAAGGAATGTATCCATCTGAACCTCAAATGTAGAGGAATCACTAATCTTTACACTGAATAAAATAAAAATGCGATTATGCTTGGCTTGTTTTCAATATCTTTCTCATCGTTCTCTCTCACCTCATCACTATGTATATATGCCATTCCAATTAAACTGATTTAATTGAATTGATTATAAAATTAATTCAAAGGAAAAAAGTGGAGGCTCACCTCATTTTTAATAAATTAAGAATAAAGAGATGAAAGAAAAGAGAGAAAAAAGAATACAATGCAAAAGGAATAATTATATTGTGATGGAGTGTTCGGCTAAACCTAAGCTGTGTCTATGACTTAAGGAAAGTCGATTGAACTTGTGCATCAAAGAAACAAGACCTGAACTTTTACAAACAGAGATGAATGGATACTGTCAGTCAAAAAAGGATGGAATGCTTATAAGTGGAAGTTTTCAAGGAGAGAGCTTCTCTTTTCAAGGAGAGAGAAATGGATTACAGTAAAGCATCAGATATTGAATTTAAAAGAAATAAATGGTACAGTGTTAGATATACATCTACTTGGAAAGTACAACACTCAATATCAAAAAAGTTAGTGACTGAAGAGTTTTGAGAAGAAAAAAAAGAAGGAAAGAAAATGGATAGAAACTAAAAGAGGAAGAATAAATGAGGCGAGTAGCACTCAGGCACAAATGGATGTGCTTAGCACATTGTCCCCGAGCACTAGATCATCCACATTAACAATCTACCTCAGAAATTCCAACTTTTTGTTTTTGCTACATCTAGGCTTTCTTACATAGTAATTTCTTTTGAGATTTCACTGTTCTTCTCTCATGAAAATCTGCCAAGCTCTCAACGACCTATTTAGATAGAAGGAGCAAGATGAGTCTTAGCTAGTAACAGTTAATTGCTTTTTTAACAGGAAAGTAGACAACAACTATCCCTGACATTTTGCCAGGGATCAGATATAATTCTTGGACATTCTTACACATTATCTTATGTCACCCTCAAAAGAGTTCTCTGAGTCACACGGACCTGTACATTTCAGCAGCTACCTATTGTGCCTTGATAGATAATTTTTATGTGGCCTTTCTCATGAAACAACTCCAAACACTCCCAACTATTAAAGCGTATGCCTACATATTTTCTCTCTTCCCAGTACCAATACTTGTATAAACTTTGTTTATATTTAATTAAAAATAGCTTATGGTGCGGCGCCTGGGTGGCTCAGTCGTTAAGCTTCTGCCTTCAGCTCGGGTCATGATCCCAGGGTCCCGGGATCCAGCCCCGCATGGGGCCCCTTGCCTAGCGGGAAGCCTGCTTCTCCCTTTCCCACTCCCCCTGCTTGTGTTCCCTCTCTCACTGTGTCTCTCTCTGTCAAATAAATAAATAAAATCTTAAAAAAAATAAAAATAAAAAATACCTTATGGGTAATAATTCAAAGTACTATCACATGTTTTCTATTTTATTATACAAATGACAAAAACCATAAATTTAATAAGAACAAATGTACATTTTTTCAAACACTCAATTTTAAGTAAATTCTCTGGAACTTCGTAATCCCAAGAAAAAGCCACTAAACACTTTCACATAAATAACTAATTTCAGGCAGTTTGAATAGAAATTTTTGTTCTGATTTTATAGATGAATAATTTAATGTTAGGAGAAGTTAAACAGCTTTACCCAGATGGTTCATCCAGGATTTCAATGTACAGGCAAAATCTATAATTATCTTTTCCTGAATATTCTGTGTTTTCTTAGGTTTTTTTTTTTTTTCTATTTGGCATGGGGGGAATGTTTGGGATAGAGTAGAAATTCACACATAAACATCAATTGTTTAATTGAATGATGCCATCGGTATTTCTCCTTCATTGTATTATTTTTCTATTAACAGGTATGAGAAAATCTATAACACTATTTGGAGAAAAATGTATAATAAAGTTTTACTGTAGAACTTGATTATATGATGGGGTTATAAAATAAGATCATGTGTTTGGACTCAGATTATACAGTAGAAAGGTTTCAAAAAATTACCTATTGGTTTATCTATATTGCCAAAGCAAGATTATCTTTTATATATTTATATCTTTGTCCTAACACAAAGAAAACCAATATTTACAAATGGAATCTAATTAATGAGATTAAATTATCCCCTCAGCTCTGAAACTTGTTTTTCTTTTTTCCAAGTAATGCTTTATCCTGTGTAAAAAGTGCATTTGTATTATGATTTTTAATGCTGTTACCATATTCTGTTGATCAAAATAACTATAATTTGTTTAACCAATTTCTTATCTTCATTCACTTAGATTGTTAAAATTATTTGCTGCTATAAAAAATCCTGCAGTAGACAGGAATTATAAATATTCCAGCCCCAAATTCATAGCTTAAATTTAATTATGAGGCCACATCAGACAAACCCAAGCTAAAGAATATTCTATAAAATGACTGAACTTCATTATTCAAAAATGTCAATATAAGCAAAGGTAAAAACAGGTTTGGGATCCTTCCATAGTTTTGGAGATTAAAGAGAAATGATGATTACTTCCAAATCATAATCTTAGATTATATCCTGGAGTGAGAAGAAATAGTTATAAAGGCATTATGGGGATGTGCATTAGCTATCCATTGTGAAATAACAATTTAGCAGCTCAAAATTTAGCAGCTTAAAAGAGCAAACATTTATACTCTTACCATTTCTCTGGGTCAGAATTTGAGAGAAATCTGACTAGGTAGTTCTGTTTCAAGATCTCTTGTGTCCTTGTAGTTACTAGGTGTCAGTGTTTCTAGATCTTCTAAGCAGACAAGTAGAATATATTTATGAATTCCAACTAATATATACACATACACCTATAATTGTTTCTGAATCTATTCATTAGTGTATATATTAAGTTAAACATAAGTTCATACAGATGTCTGACTTGAATTCAGTTCTAATGTTATTAGGGCAATTGACTCCCTTCAATGCAATTATATTATTCATTTGTAATGTTATTGCATTACACAGTTAGTGTTGTGTTTAGCTTCCCCAAAAATACTGGTTGGATTTTTTTCTTAATTTTCATACATTTAAGTTCACTCTGTGTATGTACTTTTCTATGGGTTTTGAATACCCCAGTATCATACAGAACAGATCTACCACACTAAATTTATCCTTGGTAGATCTCCATTTAAGTCAACTACTCTGCCCTCTCCCAATTCCTTGCAAGTTTTGATCTGTTTTCTACCACTATAGTTTTGCCTTTTCCAAAATTCACATGAATAGAATCATACAATATACCTCCTTTAGAGTCTTTTTTTTTCACTTAACAAAATCCATTTATGATTAATACACAGTGTTTATGAATCAATAGGTTGTTCCTTTATATCATCAAATAATATTCCACGGTATGGATGGACCACAGTTTGTTTAGTCGCTTTTCCCAATAGAATAGTGTTTTGGTTGCGTCCAGCTCTTTGCAATTATGAATAGGTTGTTATAAATATTCCTGTACAGATTTTTGTGTAAACATAAGTGTTCAATTCACTTGAATAATTTCCTAGAAAAGATATTGCTGGGACATATGTTAAGTGTATGTTTAATTTATAACAAACTGCCAAACTGTCTTTCGTGGTGGCTGCACCATCGGTATTCCCACCTGTAATGAATTCCTGTTGTTCCACATCATTGCCAGCATTTGTTATTGTCAATTTTTAAAGTTTTTGACATTTGAATAGTCATCCAGTGGAATCTCATTGCAGTTTTAATTTGCTTTTCCCTAATGACAAATTATGTTAAGCCTCATTTCATGAGTTTATTTGATATCCATATATCTCCTTCGGTAAAGTGTCTATTCAGATCTTTATTTTTAAAATTTTTGTCTGTTTTCTTACCATTGAGTTTCACAAAATGATTATACATTATGCATAAAAGTCTTTTATCAAATATGTGATTTGTAAATATTTTCTCTATTGCTTTTCAAAAAGCAGAATGTTTTAATTTTGATAAAGTTCAATTTATCAGCTTTTTCTTTCATAGTTTATGCTTTTGGTTTGTTTCTAAAAACTCATCATCAAACCCAATGTCATACATACATTCTGCTATATTTTCTTCTTAAAGTTTTATGATTTTATGTTTTAACTCTATGATTTTAAGTTTATGATTTAAGTCTATGATCCATTCTGAATTAATTTTGTCTAACATGTGAGATATGTTTCCAGGGTCTATTTTTTAAATATATGCGGTCCAATGACCCAGCACAATTTCTGGAAAACAAACAAACAAACAAACAAACAACTATCCTTTCTCAGTTGATTTGCTAAAGTTATGTGTTTAGTAAATTATAAAGAATCTTTGGAAACAGAACAAAAATCTGAAGTTTGATGAGATATGTATTACTTTTCCAGGGTTTCCGTAGCAAATTATTATAAATTGGGTGTTCAAACAACAGAAATTTATTATCTCATAGCTCCATAGGCCAGAAGTACAAAATCAAGGTGTAGGTAGGTTTGGTTCCTTCTAGAGCCAGTAGGGAGATCTGTTCCATGCTTCTTTCCTAGCTTCTGGTGGCTCCCAGCAATCCTTGGTATTTCCTGGCTTATTGTTGCATCACTGCAGTTTCTATTTCTGTCTTCATATTGCCTTGTCCTCTGTGTGATCTCTCCTTTTCTTCTCTTATAAGGACATTTGTCTTTGGATTTAGGGTTCAACTTAATCCAGATTGATCTCATTTTGAAATTATAGGAAGGTTTATCTGATAATAGCAGCTAAAATTATTAATAATTTCAAAATGAGATCATCCTGGATT
The DNA here is from genome assembly GCF_002201575.2 of Neomonachus schauinslandi. Lineage (NCBI taxonomy): Eukaryota > Metazoa > Chordata > Mammalia > Carnivora > Phocidae > Neomonachus > Neomonachus schauinslandi. The sequence goes on along the minus strand of NC_058406.1, from coordinate 85,130,495 downwards.
TAAATACCCTATATCTGTAATGATCCTTTTTCAAATAATGTCATATGAATAAGTTCCTGGTGTACAAACCTTTTTTTGTTTCTTTTTTGGTGGGGGTAGGGGCAGATGCTGCTCAACCTACTATAATTCATATCAGGAATATTAATGATGGAATCAAGATTAAGTCTTGCATAATTAGAATAGTCAGAGAAGAGACTAATTTATTTCATTAGACTGGAAATAATTTTTTAGTGCTATTTTGAAAATTTGTGATGCTGCTTTGAAATTTTTATTTTGGAATACTATTACTTGCTTACCTATCTTTCAGCCCAAAGAAATGCATGTCATTCCGATTATTCAAACACACACAAAAAAATCCAGTGTCTTGAATATAAAATGAAAAGATTTTATATTTTATGACCATAAGTTAAAATGAGTTGGTAAAGACATTTATTTAATGGGAAAATGATAAACATTTTGGGAAGATGGCCATAGCAGTGGATAGGTTTTATATCCCAGATTTATGGACAAAAACAAAATACTAACATAAAAATTAAAAATCCCCTATAACACAACTAAATAAAATAAATGACAGTCAATTTCATGAGCTCCAAAATCTGAGCAAGTGGACAAAACCATCTTATTCTACCAGACCATGAAGAATCAAACCTATGTGTAGCAAAGACAACAGGGTTTCTGATAGTTTTAAGAATAAGAGAAACCACATTCCCAAAAGGAACTCACTGAAAGTATAGGAAGGTTTATCTGCTAATAGCAGCTAAAATTAAGAGTATTACTCCAATTTATGGAGAACAAAAAGCACCTATAGAGCAAATGGCATTAGAACAAGATAAACTCCATGAATTGAAATTACCATGTGAAGCTTCTTTCATATTGCTTCAATCTCTGCATTAAAACTATCTTCTCTTGGGCACCTGGGTGGCTCAGTTGGTTAAGCGACTGCCTTCGGCTCAGGTCATGATCCTGGAGTCCCAGGATCGAGTCCCGCATGGGGCTTCCTGCTCAGCAGGGAGTCTGCTTCTCCCTCTGACCCTCCTCCCCCCTTTCATGTGCTCTCTCTCTCTCAAATAAATAAAATCTTTAAAAAAAAAAACAACTATCTTCTCTTTAGCCATAATCATCACATCTCAAGTGATGTGTAAGGACATCAGAGGCAAACATCAGCTCAAGATTCCCTACTCAAAGAATTTTACATTTCTGCTGGTTCACCAAGAATAATGAACTTTGTTTCAACCATAATATAAAGAAACTAGTCTTAGTTTTTCTTGAAAGAGATTCAAGACAAAAAAGGGTTGAACAAGTAAGAAAACTGTACATGGTCACTGGCAAATGTTTATCTAGTCATATGGCTCAAATTCTTCCTCTTACCCATTCCTGGATATCTTAGAATGCATAAATGACACTTTGTGTTCTCATCCCACCTGTCTTTCCAAACTTAGCTTCTGCTATCCTCCTACAAGCATTTTAGCTTCCAATCTTGTAAACTATCTAACGTTCTCTGATGTCACTGTGCTCTTTTGGTAGGCACTTAATTAATCTGTAAAATCCTTAAATGGTGCTGAGCATGGCCATAAGGCAAGGAGAAGAGTCCAGTAGAGAAGGCATATTGAATATGAAACAGGAAGAAGAATAATTAATAGTCAATAATCCTAGAAGAGATAGGATACTTTGACATTAATAATATGCTGGGGGGGTTAGTTTCATGAACATTCTAGATGCCGGGCTCCTTGAAGGCTGAGGTTTGTGTCACTCATCTCATATCCCAAGGACATGGCATAGCGCCTGGCTTATCATATGCATTCCAGGATGTTAAGAATGAGAATGTACTTGAACTTAGATAAATTTGGAAGGGAAAAAGAAGGACATTTAAGGATTTTATAATGCCCTATTTAGTTTCTGACTCTCTAAAAAGAAGGCAAAAATGAATGGAGTGGTAAGGTGGATGAAAGCAAAGAAGAGTTGAAGAATGAACTTCAAAATATTTAAAAGAAATGTGAAACTGGGGTGCCTGGGTGGCTCAATCGTTAAGCGTCTGCCTTCGGCTCAGGTCATGATCCCAGGGTCCTGGGATCAAGCCCCGCATCGGGCTCCCTGCTCCGCAGAGAGCCTGCTTCTCCCTCTCCCACTCCCCCTGCTTGTGTTCCCTCTCTCGCTGTGTCTCTGTCAAATAAATAAAATCTTTAAAAAAAAAAAAAGAATTCCTCACATCAGTGAGATCATATGATACATATCTTTCTCTGATTGACTTATTTTGCTTAGCATAATACCCTCTAGTTCCATCCACGTTGTTGCAAATGGCAAGATTTCATTTTTTTATGATGGCTGCATAATATTCCATTGTATATATATACCACATCTTCTTTATCCATTCATCTGTTGATGGACATCTTGGCTCTTTCCACGGTTTGGCTATTGTGGACATTGCTGCTATAAACATTGGGGTGCACGTACCCCTTCGGATCACTACATTTGTATCTTTGGGGTAAATACCCAGTAGTGCAATTGCTGGGTCGTACAGTGGCTCTATTTTCAACTTTTTGAGGAACCTCCATACTGTTTTCCAGAGTGGCTACACCAGCTCTTTCAAATAAATAAGTCAGTTAAGAAAAAAAAGAAAGAAAAGAGGAAATAACTTCCCTAGATCTTCTACGGTAGACAATTTCAGCAGCAAAGACAAATTTCCAGGCAGGTTCTATCACCAACGTGAGCTACTTCATAATATTTCTGGAAAGCCATGGAGAAAGAAATATTAATAAAGTAATGATATGATGACACATCTAAACAGGAAACCTGAAAGGTAAGGCCATAAAGGAGAACAACTAGCAAAAGTGTTCCATTGAAATGAAACAAGGAATAGAGCATAACTTTCTACCCTAAAATGTAGGGTGTGCCTAGTGACCTCCTTCCAATGAGTAAGAGTGAAGACAGGGACAAAAAAAGAGTCATTTTATGTTCAAGAAACCTGAAAACCACTACCTCAACCTGGGTGGTCAAGGTGAACATCAATAGTAATATGTAAGTATGTGGCCTTGCTGTGATGTGCTAATATGGCATCTTCCCTCTGTTGTCTACTTCCCCAGGATCCTAGGGCCGTCATGAGAAGAACATGAAACAAACCAAAATTAAGGGACAGGCTACAAAATACTTCTCAAAATTGTCAAGGTCATCAAAAGCAAGGGGAGTCATGGCTAAGAGGAGCCTAAGGAGACATTGTGAATCAATGCAACGTGGTATCCTGGATGAGATCTGAAAACAGAAAAAGAACATTGGGTAAAAACTAAGGAAATCTAAATGAAGTATGAACTTTAGTTAACATAATGTATCAATATTGGTTCATTGTGACAAATGTGCCATACTATTGCAAGATATTAATAGGGGAATCTGGGTGTGGAGTATGTGAGAACTTTGTTATTTGTTGAATTTTTCTATAAATCTAAACTTTTTTTTTTTTTAAGTTTATTTTATGCGGCACCTGGGTGGCTCCGTTGGTTAAGTGTCTGCCTTGGCTCAGGTCGTGATCTCAGGGCTCCTGGGATCAAGCCTCACATCTGGCTCCTTACTCAGCAGGGAGCCTGCTTCTCCCTCTCCCTCTGCCACTCCCCCTGCTTGTGCTCTCTCTCTCTCTCTCTGTCAAATGAATAAATAAAATCTTTTAAAAAATTAAATTAAATTTAAAATTTTTTTAAAAAGTTTATTCTAAAAAAGACAAATGTGAATTGCTTGTGGTTCCTCACTTTATTTCTGATTTTTCAGTTCTCAATTTAAATAAATTCTGGAGGTTTTCTAAGAGCAGTTTTGGAGAAGTTTTATTTTTTAGAGCAGTTTTAGGTTCACAGCAAAATTAAGCAGAAAGTACAGAGATTTCCCTTATATACTACATTATTTTATTTTATTTTATTATTTTTTTAAAGATTTTTTTTATTTATTTGAGAGAGAGAATGAGCTATAGAGAGAGAGCATGAGAGGAGGGAAGGGTCAGGGGGAGAAGCAGACTCCCCGCTGAGCAGGGAGCCAGATGTGGTACTCGATCCCGGGACTCCAGGATCATGACCTGAGTCGAAGGCAGTCGCTCAACCAACTGAGCCACCCAGGTGCCCTATTTTATTATTTTTTTTGAGAGATTTTTTTTTCTCCCTCCCCCAAGTTTTTATTCAAATTCCAGTTAGTTAACATACAGTGTAATAACAGTTTCATGTGTAGGATTTAGTGCTTCATCACTTAGATACAACACCCACGCTCATCACACGTGCACTCTTCAATACCCATCACCCATTTAACCATCCCCTCTGACAGCCCTCAGTTTGTTCTCTACAGTTAAGAGTCAGCTTTATGGTTTGCCAGAGATTTCCCATATATTTCCTTTCCCCACCCATGCATAGTCCCTCCTATTGTCTATAGCCTTACCAGAGTGGTACATTTGTTACAATTGATGAACCTACATTGATATATCATTATCATCTGAAGTCTAGAGTTTACATTAGAGTTCACTGGTGGTGCACATTCTATGAGTTTGAACAAATTTATGATGACACATGGCCACCATTATAGTATCATACACAGTAGTTTTACTACCTTGTATTTCTGTTTTTTTAAAAGTAACATCATGTTGATGGTAACATTCATTTTTCTCAAATTAATGCATGTGTATAATTACAAAATAAATGAAATGCAAGACTTAAACAAAACTCTTCTTTTCTTATAAAGCTTGTTCTCGCACATGGATAAATCTTATCAAGGAATTTGTCAGCCCCCAACCCCTTGGAGACATCCCTCATAGTGTCTCTGTTCTCCTCTTATCTGGACATATTGTGCTTTAGGCTGCCATGCCTTTCATTCTGGAATACTTTCCAGTACTATCCTGGGATGCCTTTTGATTTCTCTCCTCTGCAAGGTTATATTGTTGTTTTCCCAATTCTGTGCCCTCCTCTTTGTTGGCTTACTTCACTCTTTTTTCCTGGAATTTCTTTTCCAATGTATTTCTGAAGAATACCTGAGAAGTAAATTTGGAGATACTGTTTCTCTGAAAATGTCTGTTTTATCCTCATACTTGTTGGAAAATTTGGCCAACTGAAGAATGAATTGTTATAAATTATTTTTTTCTCAGGAAATTTTATGACATTGTTTAATTTTTTCTTTCAGCTTCTAATGCTGTTTTCACAAAGTCTAATTCCTTTTTTGTTTCTAATCCCATTATATTATCTATTGCTTTTCCCCTTGGAAAGCCTTTAATATCTTTTCTTTACTTCTAATATTTAAAAACTTTCCCATGGCATGCCTTGATGATTTTTTTAAACTTTGGTGATTTGGGCTGTTTCATGCTCTTCAAAAATGGAGTTTCCCTATATTATTATTAATTATCATTATCATTATCATTATTGTTTTACAATTTCTTTTTTCCTCTTTCTTTATTTTCTCTTTCTTGAATTCCTAGTGTAAAACTTCCTTCTAATTATTGGTTTATTCTTGAAAAATCCTGAAAGTCATTGGACTTGGAATGAGAGTGAAGGATAGGGAAAAACCAATAGAAGAATTTGTTAAACGTGTAAAAAGAACAATTAGACCGCTCAAGTTCCCACCTCTCTCTGATGAATACTCATAACTACCCCTTTCTCACAATATTAGGAGATGGAGAAATGGAACCAGAGAAGACTTAGATTTTTTCCATCATGTCTATTGAAGAGAGGGGACAGTAAGAAAAATTTTACGTTCTCAAGAATGGAACTTCAGGTTCTTGTCCCTCATCAGCTCCTACAATGCTAGACAAAATTCTGCAACCCAGCCTGCTTTCTTTTCAGCATCTCCTTCTGTATGTGGTTAGGTATCAGCTTCCTCTACACATTTTCTTTTTGTTGTGCTTTGCCTCATGCAATTTTATACCATTTTTAAAAATTCCTTTAATTTTAATATGATTTCAGGAGACATGTTCATAAAGGTTAAATTTATAATAGATAGTTATATATTTTAAGCCAACAAAAGTCAAACACAAGGGCTTACATCATCGATGTAACATTTATTTATCTTACATCATAGATACACTTAAAGGAAAGTGAAAAACTGAGGAATAGAGCTTTAAAGAAAAATCACAGAGAATATACCAAAAAAGAGCAGGAGGTCCTAAATCAAACACTTTTGTCCTATTTTTACTGCAATCTCTTTTGGAATATTCTTCCTTCTTGCTATTTTTTTCCCCTCCACTTTCTTCAGTTATCCTTTACCATATTTCTCTAATTTTAACAAACTGATGTTTCTGGGCCTGCAAGAAGATGTTCCAGGAATATATTGAGCTCCCTCTGTGATAAGCACTAAACATCTAGGAGCATAGATTTTACCGCAATAGGGTAGGAAAGGAAGAACACCACTTTATAATAAAATAAACATGTATTATATAATAAAATTAAAAATTTACTTACGTTTTCTAAAGAAATACAAAACCTTCGAAGGACATTTGTGATTGTCCTGGTTTTCAGAATCTCTAGACATATGAACTCTCATTTCTCTGCCCTCAGGCACTTGAAGAGAGAGTTTTGAGAAACTCTGCTGGAGGAACTAAAATGATTGTTAGAACTGGGCCTTCCCAGAGTCACAAAATCTTTCACTGCAAATAATAATCTCAGAGGAAATTCACCTTTCAGAACATTCATTGTTTACACGAGAAAAGCAGAGTTCAACAACTGGTTTGAATACAATGTTTCTCTGAAACCTATTACAAAGAATCTCTAGGGCTGTCTCTAAGGCAGATAGTTATTCCTCAGTTTTAATCAGTCAATCAATTAAATCAGTCTGAGTTTCATGAATAAGAACCATTGTGCTCTGTGAAAATTCTCTAAAATATATGTATTAAATTTTTTGGAGTCCTTGCACAAAATCAATGGTCTACATATTAACAATTGCAAGGTATTTATATGCCAACTTTCCATTTCAATCAAATGTTATTCTTTATTTTCTATAAAGTGTCATAAAATAACAAGTCTAACACATTAGTTTAGGCTGTGTTGTTAGCATGTGAGTTGTCATGTGCAATAAGCAACCATGCAATGAAAATCATAAGGTAGAACAAACTGCCTTATTTTGCAATTTGAATCTCTGTTTATTTTCTTTGTACTGCATGCACTTAAATTTAAACAAAAATTAAGAGGCAGTGAGTACAAAGAAATAATAGGATGATTAGAATATAAATAGGAAGCTTTGATGGGAACAACTAAAAAGTTGGAGTGGATGGGTATAGGAGAGAAAAGATTAAATAAAAATGGGTGCTTTGGTAGAATCAGACACGGCCCTTAAACTATCATTATGGCTAGACTGAGAATGTAGACTAGAGCAGGGTGGCCAAGAAAACCGACATAGTATTTGTGGACAAAGAATGATAAAACGGGTAATAAATAAGCCATAAGCAATTCAGTAAGGCTCTGTGGTGATGTCATTTCTGAGCCCCAGAATAAAAAAGGAGTTGAAAAATTAGTTGACTCTTGATACTATTCTTTTAAGACTCCTGACTTCCGTAACAGTATATATTCTGGGTTTTTCCAGGTGTGGGACCTGCAGCAGCTGCTTCTTCTCCATTACTTTTGTTAGTAATTCCATATTTTTCTGACATACTGAATTCCTGAGCTTTCATCTCATCTCTCTTTATTGTCTTGACTTTAGGAATTACCTATCACAGACTCACAAATTTTTATCTTCAGTAAAAAATTTACTTCTGACTTCTAGACTTGACTACCTAGCTGTTTACTTTGTACCTTCACTTAGGTATCTCACAGGCATCTGAAACTTAAGATGTCCAAAATTAAAATCAATTTTCTATATCAAATGTATACATATCCCAGTCTTCCACAGCAATGCATCACACCATCATCAAACCAGTTTCTCAAGCCAGAAAAATGGGGTACCTCCTTGAAGAGAAACCTTTGTCTTCTTTACACTGTATGCAATCGTTTTTATTATGCCCTCAAAATATTAATTTTTTTCTGCTTCTCTCCATATATATTTCCTCAACTGAAACCCATAATCTTTACTTGGGCCACTCTAGCAATTTTCTAATTTATTTTCCTGTTTCATTCATGATCTCCTGCAGTCCATAGCTACACAGTAGTCATAAAAACCTGTTTCTAGAACTTAAAGTGTATTATATCACTTTCCTGCTTAAAACTTTTGAATGAATTTGAAATACTTCTTTAAAATGTAGTTCACTTTGGCATGCCAAGGTTTCTTTTCATTTACTTCAGAGCCAATATTGATTAAACAAATGTTTTTGGAGAATCTTCTATGAAGCAGGTCAAGTTCTAAGCATTACTGAGTGAATCAAACATAAAAAAACAAAAGCTACTACATTCAAATGTACATTTTAGTGAAAATGACTACCCTATTTTGAGTGACTGTTCCAGACTTTACACATACTCTGTTATTTAAATCATTCAGTAACCCAATGCGATAGTTAAAGCTTTTCACTTATATCTTCAAAATGAATGCCTTTATATCAGCAAGCTCTATTTTAAGTAGCTAATACAGTTTTGCAGAATAATTCATTTGTTAGGTAAATATCCACTGAGAAACTATTATATGGCAAACACCTGAACAAAACAGAAACAAGAATTTCCTTGTCTTCAAACCGATTACACTTTAGGTGTGGAAACTGACAAGTTATAAGATAAATGAGATATATGTGCAATAGTTATAAGCATTTTAGAAAAGATTAGAAGAGAGATGAGGATCTGAGAGATGGAGGTTGTATTTAGGTGGTTGTTGTAACAAAGTGAATGACGTAGAAGCTAGTATATGAGAAAGCAGAACTATGGTGTCTTAAGTTTCCCAGGGCTTCTGTAAAAATACCACAAACTTGGTGGCTTAAAGCTATAAAAAGTTATGGTCTCATAATTTAGGAAATGTGAAATCAAGGTATTATCAGGGCCACACTCTCTCCAATCTTCCCCTGCAGCTTTTCTTGCCTCTTGCCATCTTCTGGTTTCTGCCAGCAATCTCCGGCATCCCTTGCTCTATGGTAGCAATACTCCCAACTGCTGCCTGTGCTTTCACGTGGCTGTCCTGTCCCTGTGTATTTCACTGTATCTCTGTTTTATTTTATTATAAGGATACCAGTCATGGATCAGAGCCCACCATGATCCAGTATGACCTTTTTTTTTAACCATTTTTATCTGCAAAGACCTCATCTCCCAATAAATTCATATCCAGGGGTAGCAGGGGTAATTTTAACATATATATTTTTGGAGTGGGATTGCCATTCTCTCTTTAATAGTCACATTCTAATAGTTCCAGGAGTGCATAAATGTTAGGAATACAATATTCAACTCACAACCATCCGCTATCTGACCTCTAGTAATTCACATTTATAATATATGAAACATGCATTCACCCTATCTCAACACTTCCATATGCCTTAGCTCCTTCCAGCATTAAACATTTCATTTGGAACTCATTCAAGGTACTAAATGATTGGAAGCTATCAGCAAGACCTGAAGACATGTTTATCCTAAACACTGAATGGAACTTATGTATAGTAATATAGCAATAGTCCAATGCAGTCAATAAAATTTTCTTTTATGTGGCTTGAAAATACTACCAAAGCTTAAGCTTTTGAAATGATACATTAAAAATTGATGCTGGGGCACCTGGGTGGCTCAGTTGGTTAAGCGACTGCCTTCAGCTCAGGGCTCAGGTCATGATCCTGGAGTCCCGGGATCGAGTCCTGCATCGGGCTCCCTGCTCAGCAGGGAGGCTGCTTCTCCCTCTGACCCTCCCCCTTCTCATGCTGTCTCTCTCTCATTGTCTCTCTCAAATAAATAAATAAAATCTTTAAAAAAAATTGATGCTGGAAAAAACAATAGAATGATATGATCAGCATTTCTTGTTTATATTTTATGTTGGGCCCATATAATTTGCAGACACAAAATTAAGGGTTAAGTATGCATACTAGAAAACAAATAGTTCTATTATTCAAATAAAAAAAAACTATAGGCTTAAACTCTAATGATAGAAACATTTCTTTTTTTTTAAGATTTTATTTATTTATTTGAGAGAGAGAATGAGAGAGAGAGAGAGAGCACAAGAGGGGGGAGCCGGGGAGGGAGAAGCAGACTCCCTGCTGAGCAGGGAGTCCGATGCGGGACTCGATCCCGGGACTCCAGGATCATGACCTGAGCTGAAGGCAGTCACTCAACCAATTGAGCCACCCAGGTGCCCTAGAAACATTTCTTAAATGCCTCAAATTATGGCTATAGCATGACAAGAAAAATAGTTTTATCTATCTTAATAATGGAATAGAATGATCTATAAATAAAATACTCTGCCTAATTGTTATGAGCTGAATTGTGTTGCCCCCCAAATTTATGTGTTGAAGGCCTAACCCCCAGGACCTCAGCATATGACTGACTTTGAAGACAGGATCTTTAAAGAGGTAATTAAGTTAAAAATGAGGTCTTTAGCATGGGGCCCAATCCAATCTGACTGGTTTCCTTATAAGATTAGTACACATGAAAAGACCTGGGGGGCTGTGTGCACAGAATAAACATGTAAGGGCAGAGAGAGAAGGCAGCCATCCACAAGGCAAAGAGAGGGTCCTCAGACTGCAAGCTTAAACTGTGAGAAGTAGATTTTTATTGTTTAAGCCACTCAGTCTGTGGTATTTTGTTATGGTAGACCCAGGAAACTAATATACTCATAAAGATTTTCCATTTATGTGATCATAAGTTTTCAGGAATTACAAAGTAATAAAATGTGCTTAATGCTAAACAACAGCAAACATAATTCAATTTGTGATAGTTTAGAGAAAAATTTTAGACATTGCAAAATCTGAAATTATTATCAGGAGAAATTATTACTGTATTTCAGAAGTACAAAAATGTTCTCCAAAAGCATTCCCCCCTGACAGAATATGATATACAACAGATTTTGGACTATGTTCTTTATTCTTAAATATTGAGTCTGAAAAACAGCAATTAAAATGATCACCTCAACGTGAACAGTTTAGCATTAAAATTCAATGATAAATTTTATTTACTATTAAGTAAGAAAAATGTAGTAGAAACTGCTGAGAATTTTAATAAACTATATTAATTGAAATATTTTATTTCTCCTTATAAATTATCTTAGAGATAAATTTACATTTGATAGCATCACTGTAGGTTTCATATATAATTTTTATTTTCTTGAATTTTATCTGTGGATAATAGAGACTATATAAATGCAATTACTAATCTATATTCTCATTAACTTCATGTAAAACATTGTGCACAATCATTGGTATATTAGAAACTATTATACCTTGTTCCCTTTCTCTCTTTCTCTCTCTTTTAAAGTATTTCCTTGAGAAGTACCTCAAGGAATTCCTTGTATGGTTTTAAGAGTCAATTTAATGTGTTACTTTTTTTTTTAAGATTTATTTATTTTATTTTAGAGACAGAGAGACAGTGAGCATGAGTGGGAGGGGCAGAGGCAGAGGAAGAGAGAATCTCGAGCAGACTCCATGTTGAGCGTGGAGCCTGAGGTGGGGCTTGATCTCACAACCCTGAGATCATGACCTGGGCCATAACCAAGAATGGGATGCTTAACTGACTACACCACCCAGGTGGCCCAACTATGTTACATTTTTGAACAAATTTTCAAAGTAAAACAACTTTTTCATACAATTTCCTTTTAGTTTTTTGTATTTGCCCAGAATTTGTTATTTTATCTTTTCTGTAAATACCTTCTATCATAATTTTTATAGCACTTATCACATTCTGAAATAGGTCTTTACATTGTTGGCTTTCCTTTTTAATGTAATTGTCTCAGTTCTTAGCTCTGCACATGGTTGCTACAGTGAGACTGTTTTGAATTAAAGATGTTCAAAGAGAAGAGAAAGCATGAATTTTAATAAGATAAATACAAATGGTTTTGGAGTGGCTAAGTGGCTCAGTTGGTTGAGCATCCAATTCTTGATTTTGGCTCTGGTCATGAGACTGAGCCCATGTCAGGCTCCCCACTCAGTGGAGAGTCTGTCTCTCTCTCTTTCTCTCAAATAAATAAATCTAAAAAAAAAAAAAAAAACCTCAAACAAATGTTTTTGATACTGTGTCATGTTTTGACCAACTTCTACTAAATATTCATTAAACACAGACAGAACAAGGTTCCAGATAAGATCGTGTAAACATATATGGAGGGGAGGCAAACCAGGATAGGGCAGAAGGGATTGGGACAAGAGCTCTGAAGGCTGTCTTGTGTGATCAGACAATAGACGAAAGTACTATAAAAATGAAATAAAAATGAGTTATCTTCACCATCTAATCACAAGCCAACATCATTTATCATATGTATGTATGTAAAATATATCTATATATATGTGTATAAACATATTTAGGCATACATACAGATATGTGTATATATAAATTACATCTATGCAATTTCTAGATAAATGCCTAGGTTTCAAACAAAAGTTTAAGCTACAAAAGAATTGGGAAATGGGTACTATTGCAGAAAAAAAAAAATGTAAAGGCCCCAAAGTTGCATGTGGATCATACAAAGGCTGTTCCTTTCTTTAGCTTCAGAGAGAAAGGTAACGTCAGAGAGAGAGTTTGTAAAGCCTTAATTTGCAGTGATTATCAAGATCACAGAGACAATGAGTCAACTTAATAAACCTTGAAGGAGTATTCATGTGTGAATTTGAGAATGTAAAGGCTAATTTACTGAAAAGATAATGTAATGGTTAAACAAATGAAAGAAATTGCACAATGATTCGGTGTACAGTGAATCACAGATGAACATATTATACTGTTAACCTAAGGAGCCTTTTTGTTTTTAAATTTTAAATCAAGCAGAAGGTGGTAAGTACTGCCAAATAAAGTCTATTGTAGTTAGATGTGAAGATAAAATTCTATCCTTCTCTATCTAGTTGATGTCAACTCACTGGTATAAAACCTGGGGCAGAAAAATATTTATGACAGGCAGGCATTATAGTTAAGGGTGGGAACGGCTGGACTAAAAAGTAGAGAAGGAATTCAGGTCTCCCCTTTTCCTTTTGTTGCAGCTAGACTTTCACATGTGAGAGCACCTCTTGTATATTGGTATAAGTTGCAAGTGGATTGAATGGGAAATGTGCATAAGGGAACCATTCTGCTCATTGCTTCCTGTTTGTATTGCTATGATTTATTTTCTTCTGAATAAATCTCTTCATTATCTCAGATTCAACCCAGTCTAGCCAAAAAATTTATATTTGACTTAGTAATATAGCTCTGAAAGAGGGTAGTAAAGTTCATTCAAGTCTAAACTTATCATTATTCCCTCAATGGAGTCAGAGGTACTAAATGACCAGGTAGAGTCATTCAGAAAGGACACATTTTCTGACTTCTAATCCCGTACTTTTCCCACCATGATATGCTATTCTTGACAAGAAACTATATTCTTTATTATATCGAGAAAGAAATTATTGGACATAATCATGCTTAAATAAGAGAGGAGCACCTGGGTTGCACAGTCAGTTGAGCGTCAGTTGAGCAACTCTTGATTTTGGTGCAGGTCATGATCCCAGGGTCAAGGGATCAAGCCTCACAATGGGCTCCATGCTCAGTATGGAGTCTGCTTGAGATTCTCTCTCCTTCTCCATCTGCCCCTCCCACTCTGCTCTTCCTCTCTCTCTAAAATAAATAAATAAATCTTAAAAAAAACCTAATAAACAAATTTATTCCAAAAATGAAAACCAGCCTTCAAAATCATAGCACTATTTTACAAAAATATAGTACAGCTCCTCTTCCAATTTTTAAAATTATGGTAAAATACATATAACATAAAATTTACTACCTAAACCATTTTTAAGTATACAGTTCAATGATATTAAGTACATCCATGATACTGTGCAATCTTCACCACCTTTCAACTCTAGAAATCTTCTCATCTTGCAGAACTGAAACTCTATACCCATGAAATTATAACTCCTCATTCCATTCTTCCCCTAGCAAAAACTATTTTATTTTCTATCTCTATGAAATTGACTATTCTATTTTCCTCATACAGGTAGAATCATAGAGTTTTGTCTTTTCATGTTTGGCTTATTTTACTTAGCATAATGTACTCAAGATTCATCCATGTTGTAGCATCTGTTCGAATTTCCTTCCTCTTTAAGGTTGAGTAATTGTCTGTGGTATGCATATATTGTATTCTTCTTATCTAGTCAGCTGTCAACGGACAATCGTGTTGCTTCTGCCTTTTAGCTATTATGAATAATGCTGCTGTGTGTACAAATATCTCTTCAAGACCATTTTCAATACTTTGGAGTATGTACCCAGACATGGAATTACTGGATTATATGGTAATACTATTTTTAATTTTTTTGAGAAAGTGCCATACTGCTTTCAACAGTGGCTGCATCATTTTACATTTCTGCCAACAGAGAGTAAGTGTTCCAATTTCTCCACATCCTGTCAATATTTGTTACTTAGTTTTATTTTTAACAGTAGCCATCCTAACAGGTGTTAGGTGATATATCATTGTGATTTGGATTTGCATTTAGGGGATATCTCATTGTGATTTTGATTTGCACTTCCCTAATGATTAGTCATATTGAACATGTTTTCATGAGCTTATGGCCATTTGTATATCTTCTTTGGAGAAATGTCTATTCAAGTCCATTGCCTATTTTTGAATTAGTAATTTTTGTTGTTGAGTTTTAGGAGTTCTGTATATTTTGGATATTAATCACTTATCAGATATATAATTTTCAAGTATTCTCTCCCATTCTGTGGGTTATAATTTATTATGTTGACAGTGTTTTGATGCACAAAAGTTTTTAAATTTCATGAAGTCCAATTTGTTTATTTTTTGTTGTTGTTGCTTGTGTTTTTGGTGTCACATCCAAGAAATAATTGCCCATTCCAATGTTGTGAAAATGTTGCACTATGTTGTCTTCCAAGAGTTTTATAGATTTTAGCTCTTACGTTTACATCTTTGATCCATTTTGAGCTACTTTTTGTATAAGGTGTTAGGTAAGGCATCAAATTCCCAAATTCATTTTTTATATGGATATCCACTTTTTCAACATAATTTATTGAAAAGACTGTTCTTTACCTATTGAATGGTCTTGGCACACTTGTTGAAAATCTATGCTATAGTCTCTTTATGTAGCTTAACTTCATTGTAGAATAAGATGATCTATAACGGGTCAGCTTTCATATAAAGAGCTTTTCTTTCTTGATAACCCTTAATGGATTTTTAAAAACTTGGCAAGACACTATAATGAGAGTATCTTAGATGCAAAAGCATCAATGACTAAAAATATAATAATTAAATAATACAATTTAGTCTCTGATTACAGCCATTTTATAAATCAATGTAAACTATTTTTATACACAAGTTCATTTCTCTTCATTTTCACATATTTCTATATATTTGAGCATAAGAGGTACAAGAATCGGTTTCATTAGACACACACATACTCAAAGATAGGACTATTCAAACTCCTGTATTTATCCATTCATTCATTTTTAAGTTGAAGTATAATTGACATATAATATCGGATGTATATCATAGTGATTCAATATTTTTATACATTATGGAACAATCTCCACAAGTCTAGCTACCATCTGTCACTAAACAATGTTATTATAATATTATTAACTACATTCCCTATGCTATATTGCCTCCCCACGCCTACGTATTTTATAACTGCAAGTCTGTACATTCATTCATTATGTATTCATATATTCAAGTAGCTATTATTAAGAACCTGGTAAAAGACAAAACATTGTGAGGGGTTCTGGGTCAACAAAGGTAAAGGAAACTAGACATTGGCCCTTAAAATCACTCTACATAAAAATAAATAAAGATCCTAAAAGTCATAAGAGCTATTATTAAAAAATACAAAGAGAAGTTTTCCAAGCTTGGAGAAAGAATATCAGGGAAGTATTAGAGAAATATGGCCTTAGCTATATACAGTATACTGTACTATATACACCTACATGCATATTCTACATTATATATATGGCAATGTAATATATCTATGCACTAATGTACTATACATAATTCTATACTGTGTATAAATATTCAAATGTAAAATAATTAATTTTCTATATTGAAAACACTTCCAATATTTATGTGAGGATGGGCAAGACACATATAAACTGTCCCACTACAATGAACATCCACTATATTGCCTAAAATAACTCATGAAATTACTTTTAAAACTTCTCTAAAATTTTTATCTATAAATCAAAGTCTCCTTCTATCGAAAAAGTGGTAAGCTTCAAATTTCAACTCTTCACACTGCAGATTGTTGTTCTCCTTATAAGAGAAAAAAAACTTCTGCATCAAAAAATAGATCTAGCATTCCCATTAAAGACAAGTCTTCCTTTGGAATTACATCAAAGGAAATTGATTCCAAACAAGACTGTCCATGTGAGGCAAAGCACCTACATCTCACCCTTAATAGATACCATTTGTTAAAGCTATCATCTTAGAAAACTTTAAAAGCAGTGGCAAAAAAAAAAAAAAAGAAAAGAAAAAAAAGAAAAGAAATGCAGAGTTTTGTGAACTACAGTCCATTAGATGAAGAGCTGAAACAAGAACTTCAGTTTCTCAGGGTTTGATATTTACTCAAAATACGTGTTGGTTTCTTTTGGCAAATGAAAGCTGCCTTCTTTTTTCTCAACCCATCTAGATAAATACATTTTTGGACTTAGGTGAAACAGAGCAAACCTCACATCATAATCATAAGTTTTCCCTCTCATGCTCCTCAATCATAAACTGCTATTCTATTTGAACACCTTTCTTAACACAGATCTAACTGAATCTTGTCAGTGTGATGTGAGGTGGATATGGATGAGTAGGATAATCTCATTGAGGGTAATCTAAAGATCACTTGATGGTGAATGTAGATATCCCAACTCATTCTGCCACTTTGCCGTTCAGGGGCTCTCAGTTTAGTAGAGACAAAATTTAAGAGAAATTTCCAGCCTGAAGTCAGTGAAGGCTATGCATTTTCTCAGCAGAGTATTAGCTGGAATGGAAAGATCATAATGAAACTATTTAGCTTTGTTTCAATTCTGTTTAACCAACTCCCATAAGAAAATTTCCCATATTTTACAACGTAACAAATATATCCTAAGGAAATAATTAAAATAGCTTATTGCTTTTTGTATTTATTTCTATAAAAGGATTTAAAATTGAAATGCTGCAATATAGTAAAATTCTAATAAGATTTGCAGACATTAGTAAGTGAATGCTTTCAAAATCTATTGAATTAAGCTTACTCTTCAAAAATTACTGAGCTAAAGTAGGTGCTCAAATGGAGCCAGATACAAAAATATAGCTTGTAGGGGCGCCTGGGTGGCTCAGTTGGTTAAGCAACTGCCTTCGGCTCAGGTCATGATCCTGGAGTCCCAGGATCGAGTCCCGCATCGGGCTCCCTGCTCAGCAGGGAGTCTGCTTCTCCCTCTCCCACTCCCCCCTCTTGTGCTCTGTCTCTAAAATAAATAAATAAAATCTTTAAAAAAAATATATATATATATAGCTTGTAATGATGTATGAGAACATTGAGTAGGTAGGAAGTACCCTGTTTAACAATTACTCTTTTTTCACTATTTTTTTATTTTGAAAAATAGTTATTTTTTATAAAAACATGTGATGTATGTTAAAATGTGTTTGCATTTATTAATTTTAAGTTAATAATTAGGGTTTTCAAATTTCTCCTTTTTGTTTTTTTTTAAAGATTTTATTTATTTATTTTAGAGACAAAGAAAGAGTGCATGGGGGGGAGTGGGGAGGGGGCCTGCTGAGGGGAGGAGAAGAGAGAGAGAATCTGCATTGTACCCCACATGAAGCCCGACATGAGGCTCCTGACAGGAGACTGGATCTCACAATCTCGAGATCATGACCTCAGCCAAAATCAAGAGTGGGCCACTTAACCGACTGAGCCACCCAGGTGCTCCTTAATTTCTCCTTTTAATTCCAACATAATAGTTATTGCTTGTAAAAATTATTATTATTAATGATTTTATTTATTTATTTATTTATTTATTTAAGAAAGAGATAGTGAGAGAGAGAGCACAAGCAGGGGAGAGAAGGAGAAGCAGGATCCCCGCTGAGCAGGGATCCCCATGTGGGGCTCGATCCCAGGACCCTGAGCCAAAAGCAGATGCCTAACTGACTGAGCCACCCAGTCCCCTGGCTTGTAAAAATTATTGAGGCCATAATTATTCTTCATTCCATGGGGCTAACATGTCCAAATGACAGCTTCCATTTAGCTCCTCTGCCCCAATCAGTACCTTCTTTTCTTTCTCCTGCCCTCCCTCACTCTTTTCCTTTTCAGCTTTCTCTCTCTCCACCTCCCTTTTCTTTTTCTTTTCTTTTGGAAATATTATTGAAAAGAATCTGGGTGCCCAGCAGGAAAATGTAAAAAAAGTTTCTCCCATCCCAGAAATTGAGTTTCTGTTAATGAGCTGTGACACTTGAAGCCCATTCCACTGTCCTTAAATATCAAAGAAAATACTCTTTTTAAAAGACAGGAATGCAATTCTTTACTCTCCAATAATGCTTAGCAGGACTTGAAAAATGCTCCTGCATTCAGTCCTTAAGAATAAAGAGTACAGGGACTCCTGGGTGGCTCAGTCAGTTAATCATCTGCCTTCAGCTCAGGTCATGATCCCAGGGTCCTGGGATCGAGCCCCACACTGAGCTCCTTGCTCAGTGGAAAGACTGCTTCTCCCTCTGCCTCTCCCCCTGCTCATTCTCTCTCTCCCTCTCTCTCTCTGACAAATAAATAAATAAATAAAATCTTAAAAAAAATAATAAAGCATACAGGTCTGTATTCTAGACCTGCCATACTAAGACACAGAAACCTACTTCCTCCCTTCCTACCACTCGACATGCTAGTGTTATTCAGCATACACATACCTGTAATGACAACTTGTATTGGAAAATAGAGAGAATCATGATACATTAGTGAATTAAAGCTGCGGCTATAGTTCAATTACAAAAACAGAATTATGTGCTGACTTAAAGCACATTTTAATCTTCATTATGGAGTTCAGTATATGAAAACCTTGCTTAGAGTTCTGACCTTCCCTTCCTTCCTTTTTACTGAAATGAGGCAATGGCATCCATGTATCATAACAAAGCTCAGAATTCTAGGTAATATTAAATTATGAAATCCACAACTTCCCAGGGCTGAAGTGAACTAGTTCCTAAATTCTAGTTTGTAAAATGCTTCCCTAATCATTCTTCTCCTCACCACCACCTGAGACCATCATCATCTCTCACCTGGTATTACTGTCACCAATTTTTAGTTGGCTAGACTCTTCTTTATTCTCTTCTTCAATCAGTCCATTTTCCATACTGCCAGAGTTTTATTTCTAAAGTGAAGATTAAATTATATAGCAACTCAGCTTAAAAACATTCAAAGGCTTTCAGATGTCTGGATCAAGTCCAAATTTCTTAGTGTGATAGCTTAGGCCCTTCATATTCTCATCCCAGCTACATTTACCTCTGGCTGTTTAGATCCATTATTTTAAACATTGCCAAAATAGCAGTGTCCTAATGTATCATGTTCTTTGATGCCATTGTACCTTTAGATATTTCTATTTCCTTTTGGGGGGGGAAATGTCCTTTTTCCACATATTCTCCTAAAGAACACTTGATAATGCCATGCTTTGAGATTCAGCCAAATATCAACCCTGTTGTGAAGCCTTCTCCCCTCCAGCACTCTTCTTCTGATCCACACCCCTTAGAACATTTAGAACTTTGTTATTACAAGTATTTATTTCTGTGCATGTCTTCCCCACAAAGAAGTTTAGCTATGCCAAGTCACCATCGTCACATTTATTCTCTGTACAAAGATTTTTAAGGCCTTGCATTCCTTAACTCAGAATCCATCAATTTAAAAATAAAATATTGGGATCCCAGAAGGAATACGAGAGCAGTGTACTTTGTTGGAAGCTGTTATTTATCATTAATAAACAATTCATTAACTAAATAATCAATTAAAATAAAATCCAGACTCAACAGGCATTGAATTCTTATAGTGGAAATAGAATCACCGTATAATAAAAAATGAATAATCATTATCCATCTAGTTACAAATATGTTTTAAAAAAAAGGGTAGGCCTGATATTGGCTAGTTTGAAAACTATCTTCATTGAGAATGGAAATCTTAGGAAATTAAATATTTTATTTCATTTAAAAAACTATCCCAGCTTATTCATTTCAACAATTAGCATTTTCTTTTTAGCTCATTAGTTTGGGTATTCAAGCTATATTGTCTCTGATTTGTTTCCCTCTAAGTCCAGTCAAGGAATAGAAACAGCACAGACCCTGGGAGGGATGAGGAGAGATGGAGAGAAGAAGATGGGGAAGAAGTATAAGTGGAGCATAGAAGGAAGATGATGAATTCAGATGAATGATAATGTGGTTCTCCCACTAAGGCTCCTTTTGCTACTCCTGAGACCAGCTAACTTGAGTCTGGAATCTAAAGACAGAGAAGCATACTGGAGAATGGGAAACATAAGAAGGCTTTTTAAAGAGATAGAAACAAAATTTTATTCAACAAAAGACTTATGACATGAAGATTTGATAGCAACTTTCTTTTTGATAAAACTAGGAGGGGGGTTTAAAATGTTCTCATGGTGTTTAGTTGAAATATGTATTTAATCTAACACTTAGATAATCACTATCATTATGAATCTGTTCAGATAAGTTAACAAAAAGGAGAGTCAATAAATCTCTACTAAAATGTAGAAAATTTCAAAGATTATGTAGTAAAAACTGATATTTGTCTCACAGATCTGACAATATTAATGCTAGAAGGGAGTTTAGAGATATAAGTCAAGTGCCACTTCATTTTCCATAGAAGGTATTAGGAAACTGAGTTCTGGAACCTTGAAATACATACTTCAGATTACACAGCCAATTAGTTGTGGAGCCAGTACTTGAATCCAGATCCCATTTATTATTTGTTTGCATTTTCATACATTGTTCTATTTTCATTAAATAAGTGACAGATTCATCATTCTTGCTTACCCTCTTGAAAAATATGTTTTCCAAGCCCCTTCTCTCTTTCCGCCTAAGATCTGCCTAGGATTTAGTTCCTTGACCAACAAGATTCCCTTCCAAGCTTCCTGAAAGTCAGTTAAATTTTTGTAGGACCCTCTTTTCTAGTGCCCTACAAATAAATTTATAAGCAAGTTCATGCTGTAGAACATGAAGCCCAATGATTTTAATCACATATACAGACTTGAAAAGCAATTTAGAGAGCATTAATATTTATAGACAAGTTGCAAATATTTCTTTTCAAAAGGAGATAGCTACATATTTCCAAACTTCTTGGTTATTAGACAGTTATTTTGATCATTATTGCCTTTCAGTTCGAAAAATAGGACCCATGACCTTTTGTCTACAATAAGAGAGGGAGGAGATATAGGGGCCTTAACCAACAAAGAGTGTTCATGAATTCTCAATTAGATTCTCTCCAAAGGATGCTTGCGTATTTAGTTAGGCTTTTATGAGTTATGAAAACATTAAAAAGGTTTCCCTTTCAAAAGACATCATCTCTGTTTTTACAAATTAATACACTAATGATTTTACTGTAACAGACTGCACCCATCATATACTTGAAACTCTTCTGTAAAAACTAAAAGATTATACTTGAAAGAACAAATTTAAAGTTACTTTAAACCATTGTCAGAATTGATGATATTTCATCTTGAAAGACAAAAATTATACATATATCAATTTAATTGATGTATATAAACAGAGTTCATATTCCCAGTAATAATTTGACAAATATATGTATTTAGATTGTCATTAATTAGGCAATTCAAGTTACTAAGTTACAGAAATAGTTTACATAATCTTCATAAAAGTAAGATTACAAAGTACTTTCATTCACTTTTGTTTTAATTTCAGAATTGGAGAAAACAAGATTCAGTATGTTACAGATTATTAAATACTCACTGGCTGGCCAAACAAAATGCTGATGCCACGTAAAGACATTGGTAGCATTGACAAGGTGATTTTATAAGCCAAAGCAAACAGGAGCATTTAGATTCAAAACATCTAATAATAGCATTTAATTCAGAAAGGAAATTGTAACAAAATAACCACTGAGGAAATACATATAGCTTAAAATTAACATTCAATTTCTTAAGAAAAATATTCTCAAGTTTTCATCCCTCAAAGAATATAAGATTTTGTAATTTACCAAAGCAGCTGAGTAAAAAGTAACATGAGTTGTGGATAAAATAATATTTTAATGGTGAGATTTTATTAAATGTTTATAGAGTTGTAATTTATAGGACCATACATTTGTAAGATTAGTATTAATATTGCCCTTGACCCAGTTTGATGTCTTGTCCATACCTGAGCCCTAGGATGTGAATGAATATTTATTTTTAAAGTAATTGGTGCCAATATGTTTATCTGAACTATTTTCTAGGGATTTTTATACCTTCAGAATTTATGACAGGGTATATGAGAAATAGACTTTGAAAAACCAGTGAGTTTAGTATTTTAAACCATTTCCTCTATTTTACTAATATTGTTGTTAGAAATTGATTATTAAAAATGTTTTAAGCCACACACACCCTGCCTGGAGTAGCCCTAGCATAAAGTTTTTTTTCTCAGCATGTCTTCCAGGTTAGTTTTTATCCCAGCTCTATCATTTATTATTGTTAGTAGTAGTGGTAATAGCAGCTGTTGTAAATTGGTACTTGCAGAATTTAATAAGGTCTCATTTATTGGTGTGTATGACAAATATACAGGAACTATCATCCTCACTTTAACAGGTAGCTGAAATATGATCATCAATAAATGGTTTGTTTTTGCCATCCTTTCCAAATTCAAGGTAACTTTCATCATCTTTTTTTTTTTTTTTTTTAAAGTTTTTTTATTTATTTATTTGAGAGAGAGAGAGAACACCTGAGAGGGGATAGGGTCAGAGGACGAAGCAGACTCCCTGCCGAGCAGGAAGCCTGATGCGGGACTCGATCCAGGGACTCCAGGATCATGACCTGAGCCGAAGGCAGTCGCTTAACCAACTGAGCCACCCAGGCACCCTCATCATCTTTTTGAGGATAGCATGTAGGCCCTTGATGAAGTCTCTGGGATTCAAGTAGCCAGAGAGAGCTAACTTTTCCAGGACTCTGGTAAGATAGAGAAATATTCAGTGCTGCACTTCTGCCAGCCTCTTGGTTTATTAACTGAATATACCTTAACATGCCTTGACCCTTGGCATGTTAAGGTGCACTGAGCCACTAGGCTACCAGTCAGCAGAGCTGTGGGAAATAATAGTTTATGTGTATGAGAAACGTGTAG
This sequence comes from Neomonachus schauinslandi, assembly GCF_002201575.2. Classification (NCBI taxonomy): domain Eukaryota; kingdom Metazoa; phylum Chordata; class Mammalia; order Carnivora; family Phocidae; genus Neomonachus; species Neomonachus schauinslandi. Next base: position 85,107,212 of record NC_058406.1, on the reverse strand, counting down.
GGGAAATAGAAGCTAGATAGTTCTGCCATATAGCGTATAGATAATGCTTGGGTATTCATTCTTCATGTGGTACAATGAAAAATCCCCATGATACTTCCTGGATTATAGCAATGGCTCAGTTAAGTATAAATGTTTTCCTCCATTTCCCCTCAGTCTTTACTATGTTACAGATTACCAAATTGCATAATAGTTTGATTTCATAAATTGGTGCCAGGCATGAAGATGCATAAATATGCCCCGAAGCTCCAATCTCATTGGAGATTCCAATCCCTAAAAAATAATTATAATATAATGCATTGTGTTAACATGGAAATAGACGAATATGTGAGAACTGATAAGGAACATGATAATCTGTTTCAAAGAAAGCATTCTGAATGAAATAACAAGGAGTCTAAAGAATGTGTAACATTTAGCTACTTTAATGTTGGAAGGAAAGTTTAAAGGAAACTTTAATATATAAGGTATAGACATCATGCTTCATTATAAGCAATCTGATATTACTAGGAAATATAGTAAGAATCAAGCAATTTGAACAATAAAGTTAAAGAAAAAAATTAGGAGGCAAATAATGAGGAATCTTCATTTTATATTATGTTAAAGAAATTAGATTTTTACCACTGTATATGATGTACGTGTATTGGCACACTGTTATATCTTGGTCAAAATAAATCTCAATGACAAACAAGATATGGGTTTGGGGGTGGGAAAGTGGATCCATCTCTTGAAGGGAGGGATTGCAAAAATTTGTGTCCATTACTGAAATCAGCTACAAGCAGTGAGTGACATGATCAGAATTATATTTTAGGTTGTGGTTGGTAGCCTCAGGTGCACATTAGAATAATTGTATCTCACTCTTCATCTACTTAATCAGAATCTCTAAAGATAGAATCAAGGTATACTACTTTGAAAAAAGTTATCCAAACATATTTGAAGTGCAGTCTTGGTTGAGAAATACTATTTCAATATATCACGTTGATGGCAATATCAGTAGAATACATTTGAGTCAAGCGTTTTTGTTTTTATTTTATTTTATCTTTTGTATCTAACAGAAATTAACCCATTAGGTCAAGCAAAAGGACACATTGGCCAACTATTGGGGTATCTTATGTGATCAAAGGTTGATGTGAAAAAACTAAGCCTTGGGAAGTACAGAAATTAAAACATTTGTGAAGAACTCAACTGTGACTGCTAATGGATATGACTTTCTAATATACAGTATATTAGAAACCAAGTTTCTGTACTTAACAATCAAAATGCTGGGGAAAGAAAATCTGATAGGCCAATCTTATGTCATGTGTCAACTGCAGGACCATGGACAGGGCTGTTAAGCAGAAGTGTGGCTCCTTAAGGGTCCAGCTCTATGGGTGAGGGAGGAAGTTGTCAGAATAATGCAATCTGGTCCACCAACCTAATGTTGCTCATTGCACTGGTATGCAAAAAAATGGAATTAGCAAAATATTTTAAGGGACTACTGCAATAATTCAGGTATAAGATAATTAAGAACTAACCTATGATATGGTGAAGAGTTGCAGTCTGGAAACAGATGTAACTTTTAATAATATGAGAAGTTTTTAAGCTATTCTGAAGTACAGAATCATAATTTACAAAGTCAGATAATCAGTTGATATTCATAGACTTTAGGAATCAAAAACCTTATCAAATATATAATATAATGGTGTAGTGATCTCAGACATTCCAAGAATGGTGCAATTAGAAAATATAAACACAATTCAATAAAACAGAAACTGTACAGTCCAAGGTAATTTTATAATTCATTTTTTTTTCAATTTTTAACTGACTACATAGTAGGCATATAGCTTGTATTTAATAAATATCAAATAATTGAGCAAAATGATATTATACACTTAAATATAAAATATAACCAAATAAGTACAAATTTTCTTGAAGAGCTCAGTTATATTAAGTAGGGTTCTGAGGGAGAAAGGAAGTCTTAAATGAGTCAGATTTAGGAAAAGAGTCTGGATATTATATATACACATACACACATATATAAAGCTGCTATATATATCTGCTAACATACATAATATGCATACATTATCAGCTAACATGTAATCTGCTTATATTTATATATATATATTATATATATATCTGCTAGCATATAAAAGTACCTTGAATTGTGGTGAATGTTGAAGAAAGAAATTAGAGTAAGACCTCAAGAACATTGCTAACTGAATATATATTAAAGTACTGAAATCACAGTTTAATAATCTCCCATAGGTCCATATGGAGGCACTAAATTATGAAGTTCCTTGGAAAGGTTGCAAAGCTTAGGACAAGAATATTTTATTTTGACAATTTCTGTACTTGCATATTTGATGACCATACATGAGTGAGGGGGAAAAAAGCAGTCATTTTTGGTATTTCAGAGCCGTCCTGAAGAAAGATTTAAAAAGGTCTATAAAAAGAAAAAGGAGAACTATATTGCCTTGATGTATTGACTTTCATTTTGAAAGATCACATAGCTTTTTACAGATTTAACAACCTGACATACAGAGATCACTTCAACCTCTACTAAAATACAATCAGCCTAAGGGTGAAACTCACCTGTTATTAAACTGCTCTGGCAGCACTACACAATAGTTTCGTACAGAAAATAAAAGAGAAGGTCAAACTTCATTAAAACTTCTAGAAGTTACCACAGGGCTGGTGAATCTTGGGGAAGAATTGGTTCCAACCAGAGTGAAACTGCATTATTTGAGAGGAGATTGTACTAAAATAAATAAATAAGTAAGTAAGTAAGTAAATAAATAAATAAATCGTCCATTCTCTCAGTAACAAGGAAGTAGATATAGAGGAACCAGGCCAGTAAAATGAAAACATCCACACCTTGGGTAAATGCATCTCGACCTCTCTCCTTCCCACCGTCTTAGCCATTTCGGGTGAGGGGGAGGGAGAGTTGTTAAAAGAAACTATTCTGTCATAAAAATAGATTACATTAATGGGGTGCCTGGGTGGCTCAGTCGTTAAGTGTCTGCCTTCGGCTCAGGTCATGATCCCAGAGTCCTGGGATCAAGTCCCACATCAGGCTCCTTGCTCAGCAGGGAGCCTGCTTCTCCCTCTGCCCCTCCCCCCACTTGTGCTCTCTAGCTCTCTCTCTCAAGTAAATAAACAAATCTTTTTTTAAAAAGATATTACATTAAAAATAATTTTGCTATTGTTAGGACAGGAATTTGAAAGAGTTTTTGGTCAAAAGATTTAATCAGAAGTAAGAAGGCATTGGTTAGACGGTTTTAAATGATGAGTCTTAAGGTACCACATCAGCTCTATAAGAAATGCTCACTAAAATAATCCTTTATGTACCTTTAAATCTCACTTGTCAGACTGGATAGGATTGCAGCACCGTGTAGGGAATAAACAAGCTGAACACTACCAGTTAAGAGGAGGTAAGAATTATACCTTTCCAATATCTCAGTTCACATGCCTCACCATGGGATGGATTTCTTTTCTAGCGTCCAAAAATTCAGAAAAGATCTGCAAAGAGCATGCTCTTGGGTCTTTATTTTGCTGATACAAATATTGCATATTCAACTTACCTGGGAGAAAACTGTTCTTTTTAGAAAATATAAATATCTGTACCTCATAATTATAGTAATCCACCAGGAAGAGAAGAAGTAGAGACACGTTAGTTGTGAGCACACCATGACTAGTTACTTGTAAGTGGTCAGACTGAAAATTCAGATCATCTGACTTTAGGAAAGCCTGAGGGAGATACTCTAATGAGGAGTTCATAACGGCTGCTTGCCAAGAAATCAGTCAACTGGTCTCTTTCAGAGTCTATCATTCACCTCATTAGGCGAGTGAAAAATGGAGCCCCCAAACTCTCAGAACTTCATTCCCCACAGACTTCTGACCCATTGAAAGGCTAATCGTGAAGAACACTAATTCTGATTTGACAGTAATACATTTCAGGCTAGGAATGATATGCTGCAGAAGAGTTCGAAGGCCCAAGTCTCTGGTTTTTCTTTATAGCCAAAAATAAAAATTTTTAAAAAGATTTTATTTATTTGAGAGAGAGAGAAAGAGAGACAGTGGGGGGGGGGCATGGCTGCAGGGAGGGGCAGGAGGAGAGGGAGAAGCAGGCTCCCCGCTGAGCGGGGAGCCCAACATGGGGCTTGATCCCAGGACCCTAAGATCATAACCTGAGTCTAACGCAGACACTTAACCGACTGAGCCACCAAGGTGCCCTAAAAATAAAATTAAATTAAATTAAAAAATAAAACATATCAAACTATTGAATACGTTAAGATTCCCAGTTAAGATACTTCTTAAGGTTGCTTTGCAGACCATCTGTTTTCTGATCAGAATTTAGCTACTGATACCCTGATGAACTTAAAAGTAATTTCTTCTCAATGACCCCTCTTTACACATGATTCCCTCTATTTAATTTCTCATCCTTTATTCTCTTGCTCTTCTTGAACACTTCTATTTTTCATTCACTCATTCTTCTAGACAGCTATTTATTATTCTGTTTCAAAAGTCTGTTCATCCTTCTATGTATAAATTACTATATTTTTGATAAATACCTTATTGAAATTTAACATACATAAAGTATGCAAATCATCAGTGTATGGTTATCACATCATAAAAATATCCATGTAAATTCTATTCAAATAAAGAAATAAAATACTATCAGCACTGTAAGAGCACCCCCTTTTTGGTCCCTTTCCAGTAATTACTACCTTCTCCCTGAAAGTAACCATATCCTTGATGTCTAACACTATTAGTTTTGCCTATTTGAACTATGAAATGGAATAATAAATTATGTAATCTTTTGTGTCTAGCTTTTTTCATTAAACATTATGCTTTCCATATTCATCCATACTGTTAACTGTAGTTCTAACCTGATCCTTTTCTTGCCTGATGATATTTGATAAAATGGATAAATCCCAATTTATTTTCTATTCTGAAGTTGATGGACTTTTGATTCTTCCAAGTTCTGGACAATTAAAAAATTGCTCCCATAAGTGTTTTGATCCATGTCCCATATTATTTCAGCTGACTTCCTTATCTAGGAATGGAATTTCTGGAGAATAACATCTATTTATAGTCCCCTTTGGCAGAAACGAAACAAACATTTTCCAGACTGACTCTACCATTTTATACTCCATTGACAATATCTGAGAGTTCTATTTGCTTCATATCCTTGACAATTACCCTAAGACATTTTTTATCAAACTAAAAATTATAGTGGATAAAAAGTGAAGTAGCAAAAAAAGATAGCAAAAATAGCAAAAGAAAGGCAAAAAATTATATTTTATAATGCAATAAAAAGCATCCATTCCAACAATTACTCACATTTTTTATACTCTCCATGCTTTTGATGTCAGTTTTCTGGTGCATAAATCTCTCCTATAACTAATAATGTTTATATCGAAAATTTTGCCATTTATTCATTTATTTATTTGAGCTTATTTATAACCAAAGTATCACATTGTGTATTGTTTTACTCTGTACACTACTGGGGGTGAGAAAGAGTGCTAACTGGATAGTATTGTTTTAGACAACTATTTATAACATTACTCCTGGCAAGTACACTTATTTCCCCAGGAAATTCAAATAACCTGCTAGAACGGTATTTCATTCCACCAACCATAGACCATATTTCTTCCAGTTTTATGTGATGAGGACACCAGTGCTCCCACATGTCTTCTTCATCCTCCTTAATCAACTATATCTCTCAACCTCTGTAATTTATACCTATAATTTGTATTTGTCTCTGTTGACCAGATTTACATTCCACTATGTCATCAGTGTTAATCCTTATAACTATAACTCATATAAATTGATTCAATCTACATACTTTTTTTTAGTGAACACTAAAATGGTATATATTTCCTTCACTCTAGAGAAAATATCAGGACCATGCATAACTCAAACAGAATATTATCATAGTCATGGCTGAATGATTTTTTTTATTTTCAATTCACAATGTCCTCATGTTTTCAAAGGAATTAATCATCCCACTTATTTTTCAAAAGTTAATAATTTTTACTTTTTAATGAGAAATACTTGCTTTTTAATTTTAATTCCAGTATAATTAATACACACTGTTATATTCATTTCAGCTGTACAATAGAGGGATTCAACAATTCTGTAGATTACTCAGTGTTCATCACCATTAGTGTACTCTTAATCCCCTTCACCTCTTTCACCCATCTTCCCACCCAACTCCCCTCTGGTAACCATCAGTTTGTCCTCTATACTAAAGAGTCTGTTTTTTGGTCTCTTTTGTCTTTGTTCCTTTGGTCTCTTAAATTCCACATATGAGTGATATCATATGGTATTTATCTTTCTCTGAATTATTTAACTTAGCCTTATACCCTCTGGATCCATCTATGTTGTTGTAAATGGCAAGAGTTCATTTTTTATGGTTAGGTAATATTCCAGTGTGTGTGTGTGTCTGTGTGTCTGTGTGTCTGTGTGTGTGTGTATGATGTGGTTGCCATTAGGTTTATATATAACATCTTATGCATATTACAGCCTATATTAAGTTGATGTTTGCTTAAATTTGAACCTATTCTAAAAGGACTAAATTTTTACTCATCTCCCCAATGTTTTAAGTATATAAAGTCATACTTTACATCCTTTTATTTTGTGAATCCTTTGACTGATTTTTATAGATATACCTAATTGTATTGCTTTTGTGCTTCCTACCTTTCTTAGTCCTGCTTATGGTCTTTCTTTTCCACTCAAAGAATCCCTTTAACATTTCTTGTTGGGCTGGTTTAGTGATGATGAATTCCTTTAATTTTTGTTTGTCTGGGAAACTCTATGTTTCCTTCTACTCTGAATGATAGCCTTGCTGCAAAGTATTCTTGGTTGCAAGTTTTTTCTTTCAGCACTTTGAATATATCATGCCACTTTCTTTTCACCTGCAAAGTTTCTGCTGAAAAATCAGCTGATAGCCTTATTGAGTTTCCCTTGTATGTAACTCTTTTTTTCTCTTCCTACTTTTAAAAAATTCTCTCTTTATCACTACTTTTTGTCATGTTAATTACTATGTGTCTTGGTGTGGACCCCCTTGGGTTGATTATGTTGGGGGCTCTCTGCCTCTTGGATCTAGATTTCTGTTTCCTTCCCCAGATTAGGGACGTTTTCAGCTAGTATTTTTTTCAAATACATTTTCTGCCCCCTTTTCTCTCTCTTCTCTTTCTGGGATCCCTGTAATGTGAATGTAATTATGCTTGATAGTGTTGCTTAGTTTCCTTAATCTATTTTCATTTTTCATTACTCTTTTTATTTCTCCTGTTCAGCTTGATTGCTTTCCATTACTCTGTCCTTCAGGTCACTGACCCATTCTTCTGCTTCCTCTAGCTTATTATTTATTCCCTCTGGAGTATTTTTAATTTTAGTATTTGCATTTTTCATCTCTGATCATTTCTTTTTTATGTTTTGTCTTTGTTGAGGGTCATTGAGATCCTCCATTCTTTTCTCAAGTCCAATTAGTACCTTTATGACCATTACTTTAAATTCTCTATCAGACATATTATCTCTGTTTCATTTAGCTTTCTTGCTGGGATTTTGTTGTTCTTTCATTTGGGATATATTACTCTGCTTCCTCATTTTGTCTAACTCTCTGTGTCTGTTTCTATGTGTTAGGAAAGTCAGCTACATCTCCTGCTCTTGAAAGTAGTGGCCTTATAAGGAAGAGGTCCTGTGGTGCCCTGTAGTGCAATGTTCCCTGTTCACCAGAACCTGACTCTTCAGGGGTGTTTCCTATGTGTGTTTCATGAACCCTTCTCTTGTGACTGAGCTGTGTTTGCCTTTAGTACAGTCATTTGGCATGGCTGTCTTTGCCTGTTGCAGGCAGGGATTGGTCCTGGTGTTATTAGTGGGCCAGTCAGGGGACATCTTGGGCTTGAGTTGGGTCAGACCAGCATTTTCCAGAGTTTCAGTAGCACTGAACTGCAGGGCTCTCTCCCCTGAAAAACTTTCATTGGTGGGCAAGTCCTACAGTCAGTCCAGATGTCTGCTTTAGCCCACTGGTGGGGCCACTGTCAAACTGGTGTGTGTGGTTTCTTCCCCTCTCCCCAGTGCAGGAGTCATATTGGGGTGGTGCTGCCCCTTGTTGGGGTTGCTTGCACACAGCCATGGTTGTGGTGCCTCTTTGGATCAACCCCTGCCTAGGCCAGGTCCAAAGGAGAATGTGGAGTTGGGGTACACTATAAGCAAGCTAGGTGGAGAGTGTTCATGCTGTGCTGGTTCCTGCAGAAGTTTGTGTACCTAGGCTGGGGGGAGGTGGGAATGGCACATGCTCGCTCTTTTGTTCTTGGAGTAATCTGCCAAAGAGTCCCGCCCCTCCAACACATGCTCCTTCCCATTTATCCCAGGTGTTTTTCAAACTGCTCCTCCTATGCTGTATCTCAGAAGGGCTCTTTGTTATGCTGTCTCTTTTAGGGTGGGAAATCAGTTTCCTATCACTGTCTAACTCTTCCAGAGCCAAGCCCACTAATTTTTAAAGTTCCAGGTATTAATCCCCACTGATTGTAAGAACTCATGAAGTTAAGCCTTCTGGTTTTCAAAGCCAAGTATTATGGAGATTCATCTTTATGATGTGGGTCCCCCATCTTTGGGTGACAAGGGTGGGATCTGCTCTTCTCCCCTCTCCTTGACTGCAGCATCTCTCCCTCCTGTGGATAGTCCCATAGGTCAATTTGGCTCCTCCAGACTGCAACTCTACCCTTCCTACCCACTTCCATGTGGACTTTTCTCTACATTTAGCTGTGGCATGTCTGTTCTGTCAGTCTTTGGGTTGTTTACCAATTTATTTACAATGATATGGGTGTTAGGAGAAAGAAGGCAATGAGAGGGAGATCTCCAGGAAAACTTAAAAAAGACTTGCCAAATTAAGTTTGGATGTTTGGAACGATAGTTGTTCTTATTGACAGATTTATTAGAGCAATTAAAAATATTAACAATGAATGTATAAAGGTATGTAAATCAGATAAGTGATATTTCTATAATAGTAACAAAAGAATTCTGTCTGTTACGTTTGTTATAGAACCATATTGCTTCTCTTCCTCCCAGCCAAATTGTGTAGATATATTTCATCCCATAGTGTTTCCCATTGTCCTCACAATAAAGTGTTTATGCTTTAAAACACGATTCTATTGCTATCATTTGAATGTGGACTCAGGACATAGAGTAAATACTTTCAAGTGGCCAGTCTGCCATCTTGTACCAGAAGTCTAACATTGCATTTTAATTATCTAGTCACCTTCCTCTCTCTCCTACTAGACTGAGTTCTGGAGGAAAAAAAAAAAAAAGCAAATCTAATTTATCTTTGTATTAATAGGGACTGCTCAATGCCTATGACTTTATTGAATTTTGATTATTTTATGTAATATACTGTGTACTAAACCTTTTTCAATTCATTCATTTGAAACCTGTGGCTCCTTCAATACAGTCTCATATCTTGTATAGCTTCTTATCTTTAATTCATTAAAAACCTATTGTTATCATTCTTCACATAACCTCATAAACAGTTTCTTTTGAAAAATGCTCTTGAGCTATAGAATTTCCTCTTGAAATAGTCTATTTCTATAATAACATGTAGCAAAAAAATAAAATAAAATAGAGTCTAATATAAAGCAACAGCATTAGAATCACCTTTTAAATATATTCAACAAGTTTTTGAAATAAGTTTATGATGACAAATTGGTTTGCTTCACAATGATCTATCACTTCATGAACTTGAGATGATGTTAGAGATCCTACCCCAAATATTCTTGTATTCTAAGATTTTGATTCTGTAATTTTTATTGGACAAGTTTTTTCATAATAAATCTGAAACCATGTGGTCACAGACTGGTACTGATAATTATGGTGGCACTGTAAAATAATTTCTATATTGATAAAAATATTTTTAATTTCATATAAATATAGTTTATGATCATGCAATCATCTGACCAAAATTATAGCAGAATAAGAGTCTGCATCAGAAGCAAGTAAAATAACTTTCAGTAGTAGACAATCTGACCCAACATTTACTAGGTCTGAATGAAAACTAAGGATTTTCTAGATGGTACTTCAGATCCCTCATTATCAGTTTGACATGAGACATTAAGGTCCAGACCACAAGATTTTATTAGTTTGAAAGGCTGATTTTCCATCTAGGCATGATCAGTAACAGACCAGACACAATCCAAAGATCATATTTTATATTGGCAAGCAAAGCCATCAGATGAGAGTTCTGTGAGTCTTACCAATTTAATGCCAATGTAAATGACACAGTGTGAACTCTATTTCATTCTATGTGCTAGAATCCGTTAAGTTCAAGTGGGCAATAAAATCCTACTTTCTAACTCATCTACCATTGTGAATAATGACTGTAAAAGACTCTTTTTCTTCCCCATAAAACAAATGCATCAAAAGGCAACAAGCAAAATGATATTTTTTTAAACAAACATTTTCTTCTTACAAGAAAAAAAAGTTTATGAATTCAACCAGATTCTATTATATAATACTTCTGTTTTAAAGAAAAAAAAACTACAAATGTATCCTAGTTATTAGCTCAGTTATATAACTTATAGCACATCTGAAAGATAGCAATTCTATAAGTAATACAAAATATTTGTAGAAGAATCATGCAATAAGCTTAACTTCTCACTGTATGCAATACAAAAATATGTATGCATATATGAAAGAACATTTCAGATAATTCAGACTGCAACTGGATTTTTGGTGGTAGCTCAAATTTTGCAAACATAAATAGTATATTAAATGTAGATACAACATGATAGCATTTAACTGCTACTAAGTTAGGAACAATTTTTTAAACAAAAATGGAAAACTATATCAAAGATGTGATGAATGGGCATACTCCACCACTGTGGGCAAGAGTGTAAATTTTTTTTCAAAATTTACATTCTTTCATGTTTTTATTCATTTCTATCTGCTCTATTTACCTTGCACAGAAAAAATTCAACTAGACAGGGCTTTTGCCAATCAGAGGCTAATATTTTGTTTACAGAAGTTTATAGAAAGAAAGACAGAAAATCAGAAGTAAATAAATATCCCAGATAAACTTTGATCATTATAAGTGGTTCAAATAAAACAGAAAGACATGAAAAAAAAACCCACGTGTGTGTGTGTGTGTGCATGTGTGCATGTGTGTATGCATACACACACAAACATAAGGAGAATTGGGTGGAGACAGCTTTAGTTTGGACGGTCAGAGAAAACTTGTCTGTGATTTTCTTTGAGCTAGGTATTTAAAGATTTGGGCACAGTGTGCTCCATGTTAAAGAGAAAGTAAGGTCACACCTATCAGAGATAAGAATGTAGTGTAATTCAAAGAAGAGAATAATTAGCCAGTATGGCTGAAGCACAGTAAGCAGACGGGAGGAAGAATGATACTTGATGAAGTTGAAATAGTGTGTATAGGCAGTGACCTATTGTCCAAATAACAAGTGATGGTGTTATGAATAACTGTAGTCCCTCCATAATCTTGTTGCAAATATCACACTTTCCAACTACCCTCCAATCTACCATGTTCTTTCTTGAAACCTGAACCCACAAATCCTATTGTCCCACTGGAATATTAAATTAATTGATCCTTAACCTTTTTACTCTTTCTCTCTGACCTCTCATGTGCTTACTTTCTTCCTTGCCCAACTTAAACTCCATGATGAGTCATTCATTACAGTTATCTTCTTGGATGCAACATCAAATTCCTTATCTCTCACTTGCTTCATCATACTCTTTCTATCAAAACTCCAATCGTGACTCAAATTTATCTGTCTACACTGCACATAATATCTGCAACTTAAGAACAATACACTATTATACTAATTGGTTTCTCTCTAAACATGAGACAGTGAACTTAACAGGGTTGTAATGGTTTCAGACAATTGTATTGCTTTCCATTATATTGACTGTCTTGGTCTTCAAGATTCCACTTCACACTTGATACCACGACCACAAAACTCCAAAACTTTATCTCACATATTTTTTCAATTTGTATCTCACTAAAAAATTAATGAAATTACTTGCATATAACTGAAAAAAAAAATAGAAGCAGATAAATGGCTGGGAAAACAGCAGAGTTGGCAGCTCCATGGGCACATCCCTCCAGAGAAATGGCAAAAAATCAAGCATACACTCAATCAAGAAAAAAGCAACTTAAAATTGGTAGCAAAACCTTGTGGCATTTTTACATGCTTTTTCCCCACCCCCTCCCAAGATCAATGGTGGTCTTGAAGATGGCAGCCTATGTTCCCAATGTGGGATTCTGGTCCTCATTCTGAAAGGAGAAGAGCAGAACTTAATTGCAAATAAGTGTGCATGTCTGTTCTAGTATCGGTCTACCTAAAGTATTGACACAGGTGCTTATCTTTGTTTCACCTAAGTCAGAACTCACTCATGGCAGAAAAGCAAAGGACAACCCTTGAAAATTTTGTAAGGTGGATAAAAAAGATCCAGTAACTAGGCACAAAAGGTGTGGTTGAGGCATACAACAGAGCAATGAAAGCTTGGGAGGGAAGGTGAGGGAGAGAAATTATTTGAAAAATTAGGGCATTCCAAAGTACCTGTGTATGTTATATACTAAGGAATTTAGAAAGCCACACACATGCCCAGATAAAGACACATGAACAGAAAAGCCCCAAGAATACCCCAAGCTTTCACCTTTGGCTGATCTCTAGGCTCAGTGTGAGTGGAAAGAGAAGGCTAAGTCAGAGTTGTAGATAGGCTCCTATTATCTAGCTAGCTAGCTAGCTAGCTAGCTATCATCGTCTATCATCTATCATCTTTTGGCTCCTGGAATTCAAGAAAATCTGTTAAGACACTAGCTGAACACAAGTTGGACTATAGACTTCAGAAAACACACATAACAAAGAATACAGACTTTACAAAAATAGTTCAGAAAGTTCAGTAAACAAACATCTACAGCCCACATTAAGCAACAAAAACAAGCCTGGGAGCCATGGAGGCAAGATACTAACTTCCAGAGTTACCACATTATGATATTCAAAGTAGCTAGTTTTCAACAACAACAACAAAATTATAAAACATGTAAAGGAACAAAAGTGTGATCCATTCACAGAAGTAATTAAAAGAAACTGTCCTTGAGGAAGCACAATTATTGGACTTACTAGACAAAAACTTTAATTCAACTGTCTTGAACATGCTAAAAGTACTAAAGAAAGCTATTGACAAGGAGCTGAAAGAAACCAGAAGAATTATGTATAAATAAATAGAGAATACCAATAAGAAGACTGAAATTATAAAAGGAACCAAACAGAACCAAGCTAAGAAGTACAGTAACTAAAATTAAAAAAATTAAGTATATTGGAGCAGGCAGAAAAATCCATCATCTTGAAGATAGATCAATTTAAATTATCCAGTCTGAGAAGCAGAAAGGAAAAAAAAAGAATGAAGAAAACTGAACAGAGCTTAAGAGACCTGTGGACACCATTAATGTACCAACATATGTGTACTGGAAATCCCAAAACAAGAAAAAAAAAAGGTGGGGAGGGAATATTTGTAGACCATTATCTCACACCATATATAAAGTTTAACTCAAAGTGGATCAGTAACCAAAAAACTAAAACAATAAAGCTTTTAAAAGAAAACATAGTCTTAAATTTTCAGAGCCTTGAATTTAGCAATGAATTCCTAGAAATGGTACCAAAAGCATGATCAACAAAGGAAAAAAAATAGACAAATTGGACTTTATCAAAATTAAATACTTTTGTGCATCAAAGGAAATAATACAGAAAGTGAAAAAGCAATCTACATAATGGGAGAAAATATTTGCAATTCATATATCTGATAAGGTTCTAACATTTATAATATGTAAAGAACTGTTATAACTCAAAAAACAAAAGACAACTTAATGTAAAATAATCAAATATGCAAACAATGAATCATGGAACACTACATCAAAAACTAATGATGTAATGTATGGTGATTAACATAACATAATAAAATAAAAAAATAAAGTGAAAAAGAAATAATCAAATAACTTGAATAGGCATTTTTCCAAAGAAGATAAAAAAATGGCCATTAGTCACATCAAAAGATGCTCAATGTCATTAGGGAAATGCAAATCAAAACTACCATGAGGCATTACTTCACACCCATCAGTGTGGCTGTAAGAAAAAAATAGAAAATAACAAATATTGATAATGATGTGGAGAAATTGCAACTCTTGTATGTTGCTGGTAAGCATGTAAAGTAGCTCAGCTGCTGTGGAAAGATGAGGTAGTCTTTAAAAAGTTAAATTTTATATTAAAGAGGGGTTTTTTTTATATTTTTTGTGCAAAAAAAAAAAAGTCCACTAATAAGATGGAAATAAGATTACATCACATATTCCCAGGTGAATGGTGAATAAGATTAATAAAATACCTCTTTCTTTGGAGGATGAGAATATTCTAGTCAACTGCATTTTTTTTATTTAAATCTGTCTAAACATTTTCATTTTTTCATTCATTCATTCAGGCATGCACATGACAAGCATTTCATGAACTCATGCTCTACCACTATGCTAGGCAATGTAGAGGAAAATCTTCAAAATACAAGGAACTTTCAAGCAAAAGGAAAATGAGTAAGCAAGGGCATAACTGAATGCAATGTAGTAGGCATTATGATAGAAGAGTTTGCAAATTTCTGCTCTGTGAGTTTGTAGAGGTCCCTAACTAAGCCAGTTAGTTAGGTTCAGGAGTTGCTTCCTACTGGAACCTGAAATGTTCTCCTTAGTATGTACAGTACACTCATGAGCAATATGTGTTTATTGACTGAGTTTTGGTAATTTCATGCTATCATCCATAACATCAATATTTATTACACTAGGTTGTGGATGGACGTGTGAGAAATTAGGCTGAATCTTTACCATCCCCTGGGCATTCCCTAAAAATTTGTTTTCTATAAAATTCTGCTGTCAGCTTTTTATCTTTTGAGATTTTAAAATCTAAGTGAAATGTAGAAAACCCCAAGCAACTTAAAATTGTAATTAGTTGTGTTATCTAGTAATATGAAATAAAAGCATTTTAAAATGCCTGTAACGTATCTAGCACTGTTTTGGTTTTTACATGCTTTTAGGTTTTTTTTTTTTTTCAAAAGTTTTTAGATTTGACATTTCCAATTACGTATTAAAATATTTCAAAACATATTAAAATTTCTTTAAAAGGGTCATATATATAGTCTACACTTAAAGGAATTGTGATTTTTATTTTGCATAATCAAGTATTTACAAGGCAAGAAAAAATATCACCTCGTCAGGTAGTTCAACAGTGTATACTGATCTAGAAATATGGAATCATCAAGATACCCATTTGAAGGTTGTTTAAATACCAATTTTTACAAAACTGTCCATTCATGTATTACTTTGTGATATATGTGATTATTTGTGGTTTTTCATTTGTGTGTTTACCTGACTGCTGACAGATAAAGAGAGCATTTCAGAAGATTTAGATTACTTCCTCTCAAATATAAGGTCTATGCCCTAATATAAACACAGATGGAGGGCCAGTTGGCTCAGGAAAACAAATCGTAATCTGCCATTGCTGTAGGTCTGGACTTGTCTGAGGATTATACTGAATTAAGTATCTGTAAAAGAGATTATAATATCCAATGTGGAAGGAAAACTGTGAAATAGAAATGGTTATCGTTGACATGCTATTGATGTATGCTTCTTCCTTTGGAATTAGGTAGAACTTAGTATTAAGTAATAGAAAAGGGGAAAAATAAATTGAAAGAATATCTTTCAAATATTTATTACTGAAACTTTTGGAAATTAAAGCAAAAACGGCAGTTTTGTTTGAAAATGTGTTTCATAATAAGATTCTCTGTCTTTAAGAATATGAAATACCTTATTTGTATACATGTTGTAAATACTTGCTATGTGCAATCACCCGCTTACATAAATTTCTTCCTATGCTGCATATAGGACTCTGGGCTGGGCAGGAAGACCAGCAAAAAAGAAATACATACAGATTGTATCCTCAGAAGGCTTGCAATCTGGGAGGGAAGGCACAATCGCATGAAGAATCAAGGCACAAACTGAAAGCCAGAACGACTAGCAAGTTTTGGATGAACTTCCTTGCGTGAGACTTAAAGTCTTTGATAACTGTTGTATGAGCTTCAGGTTAAAAGCCTCTCCTCCTTTACCACATATTGAACTCCCTTTATGTTTACTGAATTCTGGTAACCCACTATTTATCTTTTTAGGCTTGCATATTTACACATAAATAAAATTTTATATTATTAATGCTAGGAAGGCCCTCACTGCAAAACAATCTCTTATCACTTTAGCCTTCTAAACTATACATTTTCTTTTCAGAAGTCTTTTCCCAGGATCTATTCCCAAGCCTAAACCCACATAATACTGCTGGATCTAATTCAATTATTTTGCAGAATTCAGTGTACACATTGCATCTTCTGGGAGGTCTGTTCTCGTTCCTCAAGACTGGGTTAAATATCCACCTATGCTCACATAACACCCTGTATTTGTCCATATAATAACATAGTTGCTTATTTATTTGTCTGTGAAATACCACTAGATAGCAAGCTTCTTCTAGGCAGAAACTCTTTTCTGTTCATTAAAGAATCTTTAGTGCATAGCACAGTTCCTGACACATAATAAGTGCACGATAAATAATTTTTAAAGGAAGTTCCCAATTATTTATAAGGACATGTGTACAATACATACAAACACCAGACTATTCAAATAATTGTGTGCACTATCATATGATATACATTATATGTATATTAAAATGAGGATAACATCCATGTTCAGAACCTCGGTGTAAATGAAGGGTTGTACTCATGATTTTCAATATAAGAATCTTTGTGGTATTGTGAGATGGTTTTACTATAGGGGTTCATTCTCACAAGTTTAGGAAACTAAAATTTTATTTAAGATATTTTAGGTGGTGGTTTTAGTAATAGAAAAGGATATTTTATTTGTTTTTTTTTTCCTAAAGATTTTATTTATTTATTTGACAGATAGAGACACAGCGAGAGAGGGAACACAAGCAGGGGGTAGTGGGAGAGGGAGAAGCAGGCTTCCTGCCGAGCAGGGAGCCTGATGCGGGGCTGGATCCCAGGACTCTGGGAACATGACCTGAGCCAAAGGCAGACACTTAACAACTGAGCCACTCAGGTGCCCCAGAAAAGGATATTTTAAAAATTAACCGTATACATATGGTTTTTAGCTGAGCCACTTAATGTGCATCAGAAAAACAGCAATGCAGCAGCAAGTGAGAGAAAAACCAACAGAAGGATCTAGTACGTGCAAGTGTTGGGCAGTCCAGATTTTCCAGACAGATTAGGAGAGGCATAATGGAAGGGCACCACTTGAACGCAAATAAAAGAAACAGTCTTTATAAACATTTCGCTAATGCCTTAGAGCTTTCACTAATAAGAATTTTCTGAAAGTCAAGATTTTGACTGGAGGGGATTTTAAAATCAGAAAGATGTTGAATTATTAATGAGCCAAACTGGTCTTTTCATTTTCTTTCCTAATCCAAGAAATCTTCAGGGTAGCTGTTTGAAGGATTTTTTTTTTTTTCCATCTCCTGCTTTAGGCATTCATAAATATACTTGAAAACACTATCTCAGATACCACCCAATCAAATGATCAAGGTCACTTAGGAGACTAAACTTCTAATACATATTCACTGTTGTCATTTCAGCACATTTTGGATGAGGCTGTGGAAGTGCTCGCTTTGAATGTCATCCCTCACTTTGAATGTCTCTAACGGTTTGTACTCCAGCTTGTTGCACGTTGGATTTCAGAGCTTGCCGAATGAAATGAAGCCATCTTGCTCAAAGTGATTTTCCTTCATACTGTATTAATTCTTTAAGATAGTGCATCAAAGATTTATTTTAAATTATAGCGTAATTAGTTAAGCTCTTGAGTTACACAGTCACTCGAAATGAAACCCCATCCCCACTGTTCCGTTTATTGGAGGGAAAGCTCGGGCAGGGATTACACGAAAGCACAGCTTGTTGACAACATATGCAAATTAGGAAGGCAGAGTTTGGTTTAAATGTCTGCAAAAGCAGGAATGAACATCTGTGGGAATGATTTTCAAACTGCAATGGCATAGAAATCATTGCAAGTGGTTAGCAGTTGCAAATAGATGCCTGGCAGTCATCCAGAAATAAAATATTCCTTTTTTCTCTTTCCAGATAAGAAGAGTCCAACTCATTTTCTGGTTTGGAATTGAAGTGCTAATAATAGACTCATTATTAATTTTTAAATCTGATGAATTCAGTTTCACATCCCTTACCTTCTTTTCCACATCCTCCTGTAAACAGTTATAAAGAGCAATGAAATAGGAAAATAACACTGTAGGATATAATGAGAGGCATAACTAAGTAATCTATAAGCTAGTTTAACTGAAGGTTGTTGTGACATACGTCTTCTCAATTGTGAAATGTCATCTTTTCAAAAATGAGTCTCTTTAACTGAACCAGTTATCCAAATAACTATAAGTAATCTTTTCCTTTGTAAAGTACATAATTTTCAAATTTGAAAAGCATTAAGAGTGCAGTTAAGTAACAAATGTAATATCTCATCAAATGAATCATAGCTATAGTCAAGAACTAATGAGATTCTTCCTTACCTGTTCTATTTTTATAAACACATTTGTTGGACCTGACCAAAACTACATCACTGATTACATTGCCAAATTCTCCATTCTATTTCTTGCTATTTCCTTCTTATTTTATGGAATATTGATATATTATATGTATCATGTGTGTAAGGCTAAAGACTAATAAAGTGCAATATACACAGTATTGTACATAACACATCATCCATTTTCAGAATTTAAATATTACCAACACTCTTGAAAGCCTTGTTTTTCTTCTTTGTATCTTCTTTTTTCCAGCCGTATGAAACCACTATCTTGAAATTTTACTTATTTCATTTATAGCTTGGCCTCATATGTATTATGCACTTCTAAACAATATGTTGTTTAATTTTTCACTGTCTTGGCTATTTTACAAATTGTAACATATGAATATATTCTTCTGCTATTAGCATTTTCTTCTCAGTGTTGTTTGTATCTGTATTTGTGGTTCATTCATTTTCCTTGTTGTATAACATTACAATTGCAAAGATGTGCTACAATTTATTTATTTATCATTCATTTGGATTGTTTGCAATTTTTGCTTTCTTGCAATAGCAAATAAATGCAAAATGTAAAAAGCATCAAATTTATCCTCAAAATGTAATTCTACATTCCCTTCGCACCATTCCTTTAAACTTTATTCAATGTAGTAAACTCAAGTCAAATTTTGACTTGTGTCAATGATAAAACATCTCCCGTCCCTCAGCCTGGAAACAAATTTGTGAGTTAAAAACACTTCCTTCTTTCAATTCTGAGCTCTGAAGATGTTTCTATACTCCTGGCAATCAAGACTTTATGAGGCTCTCTGAAGAAAATTGCTTACTTCTTCTTCTTATCTCCCTTTGGAAACATTTAAATTTCATTTTCTTCTTCTCTACTAATTCTGATACTCTTCCCTTGTCCACTTTCCATCTTTGAAAACATTGTTGATGTTTCTTGTCTGCTATTGCCTTCTCTCCCATTTTCTTTGCCTTTGAAGGTATTTATTTATTTATTTATTTATTTATTTATTTATTTATTTATTCCTCTTGAATTTTTAAATAAAATGTCGTACAGGGGTAGCAATTTGAGGCAACTCTGAAGAGTCATCCTAACTTCAGAACAATGTTGCCGAGGCTACCATGAAGTTGCATCACACTTCAACTTCACCTGGTGTTCTATACTGTTTTCTCCCATCCTAGTAACGCAGATATTGATCCCTCCCTCCCTTTCCCATAGGCGCTGATCCACTGAGCACTCTCTAATAAATTTCCTGCACACTAATCTCTGTCACAGAGTCTGCTAGCTGGGAATCCAATTTAGGGCAGTGGAAAAACATGCTTTTCTCTTCAAGTCAAGTGATATGTATAATAATTTTTCTCAAACCATTTAAAACTTTCTATTTTGTAATACATTTGCATATATTTTAATAGAGAAATACATTTTCTTGCCAAATTTGAATCTCTAGGACTAGGAGTTATGCGGACCTTATATTTTTCTCTTATTCATAATTTGCAGAGAACTATACGAGACATCAGCAATTCAGAGCCAAGTTAAAAGTTGTCCCATTGATTGAAACTGGCTCTAAATTAAAAGCAAAGTCCCTAGAAAGAAAATAATCCCCCTTTAAGCATTGGACTTGCATGAAATAAGTTTTCAGGGAACACACCTGAGGATTAGGTGTTAACATTTTTAAGTACAGAGAAAATAAGTTTTCAGGTACAATAAGTTCTCTGAAGGAACTCACAGTTAATACTTCTGATTTCCATAACATGTTTAAAATAATCTGTATGTTTGTTGTTTGTTATTTAAGTTATACTACTTCTGTTTGAAACAGAACTACTTTGTTTCAAGTTGACAGTAATACTATAAAAATACATGATTGTTGCTCTTCACTAATCAGATTAATAATTCATAGAACACTTTCTCATGATGTGCTTTTTAGTAAAAGATCTGAGAATTCTTCTACCAAGTCAGGCAAATAATGATTTGTATGCCATTTTTATGTGAATTATTCAGTATTTTCTTGAAAAAATTCACAATTTTTAATATAAATATATATATAGCTGAAAAAAAGAAAATATATAGCTGAATAAAATAAATGGATATAGTTGTAATAGCTGCAATTTACTTAGTGCCTGACTGATGTTTGGTACTATTCTTTAAAAGTGATTCAATCCAAAGCATTTTACACTCTTTTATATTATAAAGTAGTCAAGGATATCCAGTTAAAAATCCAGGAATAAAAGCATTTTGTATTTCTTTTGAAATCCACTTAAAATAACAAAAATAATGAAAAACAGAGATGAAAATACACACACAAAAAATATAGTCTTCAATGAAACAAAAAAAGGACTAAAAGTTTAAAACAGAAATTAACCAAAACTATCTAAAAAATAAAGCAAAATCTGGTCCAAAATGGGGGGAAAAAACCCACAATTGATATACATCTCTATCTGTATATTTATACCCATGTTTATATCCATATCTCTATTATCTATCTATCTCTATCTCTCTACATTCACATTTTCCCTTTTTGTGAAGATAAATAGATACAGAGATAAATATGGCTAGGTGTATATATGGATATAGATATTACCTGATAGGATACAGACTTCTATATAAGTAGTTTTAGTAGTCCTAAAGGAACTACCTTTTAGTTAGAGGTGTCTAGAGAGTGGGACCAGGTCCAGAAAGATGTTAAGACATCATTTTAAAAGTCCACTTACAGAGGGTAAGAAAGCAGGAAATGGAGCTATGTCAAGAGTCCCCCACATTCCCTGAGGCTTGATGATCTGCTCTCAGGACTTACAGGACTCAAAAAAGCTGCCATACTCACAGTCCCAGTTTATTACAATCAATGGATACAGATCAAAATTAGTAAAGGAAAAGAGTACGTTGTGTGAGGTCCAGGAAAAACCAGACTCAAGTTTCCAGGTGTCCCCTCCCAGTGGAGTCGCCTGGAAACATGCTGAACTCTCCCAGCAATAACGTATGACAAAACTTCTGAAATGTTGCCAACCAGGAAAGCTGGTCTCATAAATTACATTGTTAGGATAAATCTGGTCAAACCAGTCAAACTTGGGCATGGCCTAAGACTTCAGACATACAAAAATGCTATATCAGGCAGAGTATTCCAAGGGTTCAGAGGCTATATCCAGTGAGCCAGTGAAGATCCAGTACTTAAAGTCCGACATTTCTTTGGAATGGGTAGGACTTGTGTAGCCCTGGCCTGCTGAATTCACCCTTTCCTGCTCACTCCACCCCGACTTGGCCCAGGCTCTCACAGAAAAAAGATCATATTTTTCTCAGCATGTACATTTAATTTAGCATTTATATAATAAATATATCAATATTATATGCATAAAGAGCCTAAAATTGAGAGAAGCCACTGCAGGGTCCAGATCGATTTAGAGAAACAACTAATGCACCCTGAAAAGTCATTATATCCATTTTCACATTTTGCACTACCTTGATCACTCATTTCCTCACTTGGTCTAGTCCAGTGTTACATTTACCTTATGATAAATTTGGCCAAGCTTTCAGCACAGAATTTGGCTGATAGCTAGAAAAATACAGTTTTTCCTCAGGCCAGACATTTCTATTGTAATATGTCCTGAAGAGGCTTTAACTTGATCTTCCAATACATTTGATTGCAGTATCAGTATTATCATATGACTTAATTACATAAGGTAGCTGAATCTTACCAACAGTGCCAATGTGATAACCATATTACAGCATTGTCATGGTACAATTCAGTTTTGAGACAGAACAAATCAGTAAGAATCACAGAGATATTCGCTATGCCTTCCCAAAGAATTGGACCTTGTCCATATACCATAAAACATTAAGGATAAGAATCATTAAAGATGACCAAGATCTGGTTATTTCTGACTCCAAATAAGGTAAGGACAAAGTCAGACACCCTGTGTTAGTTTACAAGCTTGTACTGAGACTAGTTTTCTTTGGATACTGCTATAAGGCAGAGCCCACCTTTCTCCTATGGAAGGACATGGGTGTTGTTCAAAATCGTCCCTATTTCTGCTCACTGTACTATAGAATATGTCTTATTCTGATCTATTCTCCAGGAAATGACAGTCATGGTGCATTAATAGAAATTACAGGTATCCCCAGCGACCCTCCCTACATGCAGAAGACCATAAGATTCTCATAAATGTGTCCCTTGATCCTCAGCAGTTAGGACGGAGTGCCATTGCCCCATGGCTTGTTGGCCTCTGTCTATACTAAAATAGTCAAGAGGTCCTGTCCTGAAGCCCTGTCCCAAAGCTCCACTCTAGCATTATCCCTCAATATTGGTTGAAACTGCCTGACCCACTTTACTGAAGTCCCACACTGTGGACTGTAGAATGTGTTCCTTAGTCTAAAGAAAGGTAACTCAGCAGTCCAAACTGGTACAGTATCTCCTGTTCCAAGACTTTAGGCACACAAAGACACTCTTCTTAGGTGGAATATTCCAAGAGTTCAGAGATTTAATCTCAGGGACCACTCAGCAGCCAATCCTGAAGGCAGACATTTCTTTGCTATGGGTAGGGTTTGAGTAATCCAGGCCTGTCTACTTAACCCTTTCCTGCCCAGAACCTTAATAAATAATACAAAATGATCCCATTTTTTTATATGTCCTATTTTCCTCTGGTAGAAAACTCTGACATAAGGCAGGTGAAGGAAGAAGAAGAGGCATTCGGCAGATCATCAGATTGAGTACTTCTACCTTAACGGGGTTCCTTGTACAGGATACTGATCATCTTCTACGCAGAAAGGAACAATAAAACCTGAGATAAAAGGTGCCTCATGTTAGAAAACACAAAAGGATATTTGAGACAATTGTCAAATTGATGTCTCTGAGGATACACTTTACTTCCCTTCACTCTACCTCAGCAGGAGATAAAATAAAACCTATTTTCTAGTCAGGCAAATAAATGTAAAATTAGACCTGAGGTAAGGGCCCTTTAAACAAGATACATGGGTTTATTTTAGTGTATGGTAAGAGCAATTGAAATTGTTTGAGTGGTTAAGAAAATGGCAGCAAAGCTAAGATCTGAGACTTTCTAAGACATACTAAATAAAGACAAGGCCATTGTGCATGCAGTTGTGATGTCTGAACAGCATTGATGAACTGTGGCCTCACGGTGTCCCCTTCCTCCACGGCCCCCGTGCTCTAGCTTACAGATCCCACAGCTTCCGTGATCAGCACCTGGTCCAATGTGGGATCCTGAGAGTTAATGTTAGCAGAGGTAGTGACTGTCAGCAGCTTACAGGATGTCAAGTACCTCAAAAATCATTCCTGAGAAAGATAATATTTTCACTTGTGTTATTTGTTCTCTTTTTGAGGAACGCCATTCATGTTCCTCATCTACCAGATCTTTATTTTCTGCTTTCCATAAATATCACTTCCATCTAATCACTTTTATATTGTGGAATTATTCCATTTAATTTAGCATGATTTTTCTCAGTCTCAAACTGACATACCTTCCTGTCTTCAGACATGTTTATTCAACTTTAATTTCAAATAGTGTGGGTTTTAGTTAGTGACTGCTGGTAAAGTTCAACAACTGACTCTAAGTTGAATTCTGACATGAAGATTGGATGATATTTCAGTTTTGTTGATAAGAAAGACAAAAGTGAACAAAAAAATGTATTTCAGAACTTGATTTATTTGTCAATGACATTAGCAGTTCTTTGCTGAATCAGATCATAATTTTCAAATATTGGGAGAATTTTTTGGTGCTCTTCATAATATGATGGATACAGACATGATATACTTTTCAAACTTAATTGCATTAACAATATCTTTCTATTACTTTCTTAAATTTAGATACGATAATGAACAAAATAATAAATTAATCTCTGATTTATTGCATTTGCCAATTATGTGATATAAATACTTGCACCATGCCTGTCTGAAGCCATTACCTGATATCACCGAGTGTGTAGTTTGGGAGAGATAAGTGGTATTGCATTGTTGCACGATTTTTTTTCCTTCGGTGCCCATGGTTCTTGGTCACGCCACTTCGAAGAATGAAGAGGCAGACCAGACAGTGGTGGCAGCAAAACAAAATTTATTGAGTGATGGTAAAGTGATAGTACAAAGCTCCCGAAGACGGAGGGGACCCAAGAGGGTTGCCAACAGAGTTTCTAAGTCTAGGGGTTTTTATGGACTTGTTGGTGGGCTGTTTTAATATGATTAATATCCCTGTGTCTGTCACCCAGTCAGGTTTTTGTCATCTACCTATTACATGGGAAAGGGTGGAGGGCTCCTTCCAGGGTGCTGTAAGATCGTCTTAAGGGTGGTTTCCTCTTAGGGTGGGGGCCCCTTGTCCCTGCTTGCCTGCCTTCCAACTACCCTTCATCAACATCGTTGTGATTTGCATGGTATTACCATGCAAATACAATAAATTTAAATAACCTCAAGATAACAGAAATAGTATAGTAAAACAATTACCAAGTGATGAATTTTAGGTACTTATCTTTGTTTTCATGTAATTTTAATAGAATTCATTTAATTGTAAGTATGTGGTTTAATTTTTAATACAGTCTATGTTTAAAAACTAGCTCACATAATTCCTATAAATCTAAACATCAGCTCTTACTAGCTACCTCCAGAACTGTGCTGCTTTTAGTTTTTTGTAATTACTCTGTTTTTCTCCTGCACTCCTTTTCTGACTACTGCAAAGATATTCTCACTTCGAATCTCATTGATATTTTTCATTTTTTGGGGGGACATTTTTCACAAGTAACTTTGATTTTCAAGTTTATATGGTTTCCTCAGATTCTTTTTTTTTTGGTCATATGTTCTAATCTACTTTTTATAGGTTCCATTTTATGTGGAAATGTAAAACATGGTAAATTTGGAATTTCATTTATAGTATAGGGAGACTTTTCATGGCATACCCCTTTATGTTTTAAAAATTTTAAGTCATATGAATTTATTAACTCATCAAAAAATCAATTCAATTTCAAAAAATATGTATATCACTGTCTCACTTTTAAAACCATTTGTCTGTCTATAACTATTTAATTCTTTTTATTGGATAAATATTTATTAAGTGCCTATTATGTGCCCGGTCCTATTATAAGGCATCAGGATTCAGCATAAGCAAAATTTTTAAAGCTCTGTTTCCTCATGGTGAGACAAACAATATACAAAAAAAAAATAAGGAAAATATATAGTATG
Source organism: Neomonachus schauinslandi (assembly GCF_002201575.2). Taxonomy (NCBI): domain Eukaryota; kingdom Metazoa; phylum Chordata; class Mammalia; order Carnivora; family Phocidae; genus Neomonachus; species Neomonachus schauinslandi. The sequence continues at coordinate 85,081,439 of NC_058406.1, read as the reverse complement.
CCTGGTAGTGATCATTGCTATGGAGAAAATTCAAGTAGAGAAAGAGCATAGGAAATGATAATAAATAGATCCTCGTTATTTGCAGATTCCATATTTGCAAGTTTGCCTACTTGCTAAAATTTATTTGTAGGGCCAAAATCAATACTCACAATGTTTTCAAGGTCATTCTCAGGCATGTGTAGAGTGGCAAAAAAAACTGGAGCCCCCCGACATACACATTCCCAGTTGAAGTCGATAAGGTAGTGTTATATCTTCTTGTTTCAGCTTTCATATTGTAAACAAGAGTCCTTTCATGGTTTATTTAGTGCCATATTTTTCACATTTTGTGCGTTTTTGTGATTTCGCTGTTTAAAATAGTCCCCAAATGTAGTCTTGAAGTACTGTTTAGTGTTCTAAGAACAGGAAGGCTGAGAAAATACAAGTGTTAGATAAGCTTGTTCAAGCTAAGTTATAGTGCTAGTGACTGCTGGTTCAGGGTTAATTAATCAGTAATATATCGTAAATGAGTTGTCTTTAAACAGAAACTCACATAAAACAAAATTATGCGTTGATCAATTGATGGATATGTTGTCATAAGAGGTTCTAAGCGACCTAACACTGTATTTTCCCTAGGAGCCATGGCTCAGCATTCTCTAATTCAGTGTTCACAGTGACTTTATAGAACATAACTACTGCAAATCATGAGAATCAAATGTTGTACAATTGGTGATAAGTTGTCAGAATCTGAATATATTTTAATGGTAGAATCAACACATGTTGAAAAGCTGCAATTAAAATGTTTAAGGGAGAGAATAGTAAATGTTTTAGATCTGAGAAACTAGAAGGATAGAATTGCATTTGACTGAGGTGAGAAAACCTGGGGAGCAAGCAGGCTTCTAAGAAAATCATCAGTTAGCGTTGAGACATTTACATTAAACACACACAGTAAATACCCAAGTGTCAATGTTGCATGGCCGCTTAAATATATAAACTTGGAGTTCTTATCATAGGTGATACTTACAGATCATGAGATTAAATAAATTGGCTAACGATGAGGGTTAGAGAAGTCCCGGGATATAATCCTGAAGCCCTGGAATATTTAGAAGTTAGAGGAATGAGAAAAAAGTCATAAAGGAACAGCTTAGCAGGCCACCCACTATCACCTAGTGAAGGGCTTTGTTTTTACAACTGCCTCTGCTCACACAGTTTTTCTCCTCTTTTTCATCCACATCAGCATAAAACATGCCATAGAATACTTCTTCAAAGAAGTGTTTTTTGTTGTGACATAACACCTTGCAATTACCTTCTCAAAGAGAATTTTTATGCTGCTCTGTGTCCTTGTTTCCTTGGTCTTTCAAACCTCTGCTTGGTAGGCTTTTGTTCCTACTATTCTAACAAAAGTTCTCATGAGGGTCACCAGAAACCTCCAGGCCTCAAAATCCAGTGGTTATTTCTTAGCCTTATCTTGCTGGTTTCTCGGCTGCATTTGAAACAATGGTCATTCCTTTTGTGAAACACTTTCTTCACTTGGCTTCCTGGATAGCATTTATTCCCAGTATTCTATACTCCGAAGTTTTCTGTCTTTTCTGCTGTCCTGTTTCTTCTGGATCTCCACTTGTCTCTGCGCCACTAGCTCACTCTTCAACTTCACTTCTCTAAATGTTTAGATCGTACGTTCTCATCTCATGTCTCTGAATGTTAATATATACTGATGATTCCTCAAAGCATATCTACAACCATCATTTATTTCTGAATTTCTGAAGATATGCTCTTCGCGTATTCTACTTGACTATCAAACAGGCACCTCGAAGAAAATCAACCCTAAACTGATATTTTCATTTCTCCCCCAAAATGTGCTCCTTACTCTAGCATTTTTCAACTCAGTACATTACACTGCCATTTATAGAATTATTCAGGGCAAAAGTCTTCCGAACTGTGTGTCCTCTTCTTTCTCTCATATTGCACAGCCAGTTCAATAGCAAATGCTGTAGAGTCTGCTTTCAAGATAAATCCAGAATCTTTTCAACTTTTCACTACGTCCATTTTATCAGCCTAGTTTAAGCCACCAGCTCCTCTCATGCAGACCATTGCAGTAGTCCAATAATCAGTTCCTTTGTTTCTAAACTTGCCTTTTCTCCCAACATCAATTTTTCACATAACAAAGAGACATTTAAAAAATATAAACCAGGGGCGCCTGGGTGGCTCAGTTGGTTAAGTGACTGCCTTCGGCTCAGGTCATGATCCTGGAGTCCCGGGATCGAGTCCCGCATCGGGCTCCCTGCTCAGCGGGGGGTCTGCTTCTCCCTCTGCCCTCTTCCCTCTCATGCTCTCTGTCTCTCATTCTCTCTCTCTCAAATAAATAAAATCTTTAAAATATATATATATATATATAAACCAGGCTGTGGGGCGCCTGGGTGACTGAGTCAGTTAAGCCTTTGACTCTTGATTTCGGCTCAGGTCATGATCTCAGGGTTGTGAGATCAAGCTCTGCATCAGGCTCTGCGCTCAGCCAGGAATCTGCTTGAGATTCTTTCTCTCTGCCCTTCCCCCGTGCTTGTACTCTCTCTTTCTCTCTCTAAAATAAATAAATAAATCTTAAATATTTCTACATAAATAAATATATATACACCAAGTTGTGTTACTCCTTGCTTAAATGTTAAATGTTCCCTGATGAAATGGCTTTTAAGAATATAAACCAAAATATTTAACCAAAGCTTACCAAGCCATATGTGATCTGGCTTCTGCTACCATTCGGGTTTCCTTTGCTCACTGTACTCCAGCCACACTGGCCTTCTTGCAAATACTGGAAAATGCCAGTCATGAAACTGACTTAAATAATTGGCTTTTACATTCCCCCCATCTAAAGTGTTCTTTCTCCAAGTACTTGTGAAACTTTCCTCTTTATTTTACTCAACATTCTGGTGAAATATCACCTTTCAGAGAAATTTTCCCCAGCCTACGTATGTATGTTTATATTGTCTATCTCATCCAATTGAATGTGAGCTCTAAAAGAGCAGAGGTTTCTTTGATTACCACTCTATCTTCAGTGTTTAGAATAGTGCTTAGAATAGTGCTTGACATAAATAAATATTAATTAAGCTAACTTTTTTTTTTAATATTTTATTTATTGGACAGAGACACAGCCAGAGAGGGAACACAAGCAGGGGGAGTGGGAAAGGGAGAAGCAGGCTTCCCGCAGAGCAGGAAGCCCGATGCGGGGCTCGATCCCTGGACCCTGGGATCATGACCTGAGCCGAAGGCAGACGCTTAACGACTGAGCCACCCAGGCGCCCCTAAGCTAACGTTTTTAAGCCACTTATCTTATTTTTCTACCCTTTATTCTGTTGGCTTTATATTTTCATATTTTAACATCAAATTTTATTTGTATTTCTTATCTATTTGGCTTACATTTAATGTATATTTCTGATTTACCATTGTTTATGCCACTCTTGTTGAATATATCCCAATTTCTTATCAATAATAACATGTACCTCATATTTTCATTTATTCAGCAAACCTCATTACCTTTTACAGATTCTTTAGTATATGTATGACTAGAGAGAGGGCATTTTATGAGGCCATATCATAAGGGCTCTGCTTAGCCAAAATCAATTTTTTACCACATTTTTTAAGAACGTATGAAAGGTATAACACATTTTCAATTATCTCCAGGTCTTGTCTTCTCCAGTACTAGCACCAATCCAAATCATTAATATGAGAGAGGAAATAAGGGCACTTTATATGATTTTATGATCCTCTTTAATTTTGTTTGTTGTTATAACTCTTCCATTAGGAGAATTCTCAAAAAATGAGAGGTATACAGTTCTGTTATTTCTAACTGAATGGCTTAGAAGAGTGAGTCAGTTTTTTCTTTAACATGTTGCATACTATATTCTGATGCTTTGCTGAACTAGTTGGGCCAAATATACACAGTAAAGGAGCATATTAGTCATTGGATTGTTGGGAGGTTACAGAGTGGGAGTTTCTTACTTCTTTTGGTACATACTTAAATTATCTTTTGATTTAATATAGCATTATTTACACACGCCGATCATTTTGGTGTCTTATTTGGCATTAATTTGTATCTGTTAATTTGAAAACACCATTTAATGATTTCTTATTTATTTTTCATCTGTAATTAAATTAGAAGATAGCTTTGCAAGCTACTTCTTTATGTCATTGTCTTGTATGAGTCTCTTCCTAGACTCTATCCAAATAATTCAATCAACCCAAGTAGAATAATATAGTATGGTCTATTTTCATGAAGTTAGCTAAGTTAAAAGCAGAGGCCATTGATTCCCCTATATCATATATTTGAATGACAATCAAGCGATTTCTTGAGAATCTATAGTCCTCATCCACAAAAAAACAAAACAAGGAAACTAATGCTTCTGCAATTTATACTTTCCACTACTTATCAGTTTTCACAATTGCTATTGACAATATTATTGATTATTAGAAGCTCTTCAATCTGAAGACTTTAGCTTTCAGAAACTACTATTGAGGGCGCCTGGGTGGCTCAGTCGGTTAAGCATCTGCCTTCGGCTCAGGTCATGATCCCAGGGTCCTGGGATCGAGCCCCACATTGGGCTCCCTGCTCTACAGGGAGTCTGCTTCTCCCTCTCCCACTCCCCCTGCTTGTGTTCCCCCTCTCTCTGTCTCTCTCTGTCAAATAAATAAATCTTTAAAAAAAAAAAAAAGAAACTACTATTGAAAATACAGGTATAAAGTGAAAAACACACATATATATAAAATATATATATATGTTATTTTGAAATATACATATATATTTGTATATATATGTATATTTCAAAATAGCCTTATGGCCATTTATACCCAGAAAGCTCTGTATGGAAGGAAAAGTTTCATGATTTATTAGTTAATAAATACACCTTAGAATTTTAATTGTCTAATTTTCATAGTCACTTTTCTATTTTGTGGACTTTCTCCCAACTGTAGTCTAGTGCAGTGGAAGGCATTCATGACTTTTCTAAAAACCCCAGCAGAGGGGCCCCTGGGTTGCTCAGTTGGTTAAGCATCTGACTCTTGATTTCAGCTCGGGTCAGGATTTCAGGGTCATAGGATTGAGCTCCGCATCAGGCTCCATGCTCAGCAGGGTTCTGCTTGAGATTCTCTCTCTCCCTCTCCTGCTGACCTTCCCCCCGTCCCCTGCTCATGTACTCTTTCTTTCAAATAAATAAAATCTTTAAAAATAAAATAAATAAATAAATAAATAAATAAGAACCCAAACAGATCCAAGGGAAGAAATTATTTATACCTTCGCAAAGAGTTGTAATTATTGCTGCTATTATTAAATATGACAAAATCACCAATTATTGGGCCCTTAAAAGTATCTGAGTCATATGATTTAATACAGTTTGCTAAATTAAGTATATAATCTATAGTAGCTAGTTCTATGGATATTTTATTTTTAATTTTTACCTGGGAAAGTTATTTCTGGGTGTTTCCCAATCTTAGAATGCTTCCTTCTCAAAATCAATTCAATAACCACAACAAAGCCATTCCATAGTGATTGTGAATTAGAATGTCAATCTTATACTAATATCATTGTGAACCCATAGATATATACATGTTTAATTGGTTTCAGTCTATTGCAATTATTAGTATTATTACAGTTCAATGTGTCCCTTTTTGGTCCAGTAGGAATCTTAATATTGTACTTTAATAGTTTCCTCAAAAAATGTCCATGAGAACAATATGTCCTGAGTTCTGCCTTTTGGGTGGCTATTTGCTAAATGTTTGTTTTTCTGAATAAAAAATACTTGGATCTCACTTTTCTTTGGTATTGTGAATATATTATTACATTTTTTTTCTGTCGTGAAGCATTGATGTCAAAAAGTCTACTGACAATTTTATCTCCTTATAAGTTTTGTGCTTTTTTTTATTTCTAGGTGCCCTAAAGATTTTTTTTTCTCCAAGGTCAAGGAATTTTATTAGAATATATTCTGATATTGGTTGTTAAGGGTCAATATTAAAACTTCAGTGTGCTCTCTTAATGTAAGTTTTTGTTTTTAGACAAGTATCTTTTAATTGTAGTTTTTAATATTTGTTTTGTTCTCTTGCTTTGATTTTCTTTTTCAGTGTTACCTGTATTGTATTATTTCAGTGTTATCTGTCACCAGTGATATTTCCTATTATCTGTGAGTCTTCTTTGCCTATCTTCAATACATGCCACTTTCCCTTTTATTTTATTTTATTTTTTAAAAGATTTTAAGTAATCTCTACAGTCAACATGGGGCTCAAACTCATGAGCCCAAGATCAAGAGTCATGCATTCCACCAACTGAGCCAGCCAGGTGCTCCATGCCACTTTCTTTCTAATCCATCTTTTTTTTCATTTCTTTTTGCTTTTCAAATTTTTCCTTGTATTTTTCTTTGTACTTTCTGCTTCTTTTATTGTATTAAGTACAGCATTTATTTGCTTCAGTGTTTCTTCTATTTTAATCATTCTCAAATGTTTTTGTTTTTATTTCTAATTTTTTCCTCAGTTCTGTCACTTTACTTCTGAGTTTATCTAATTCTGATTGATACTGTATTTTCATGTCTTATATCATTTTGATAATGTCTTTTAGCTTATTTTGAAATAGTTACAGTTTTGATCTAACACTTTTGATGGCAGAATCTTAGTCTGAATGGATATTATTCTGTTCTTTTATTGTTTTTTCTTGTTCTTATAATAATTTTATATGGGACTTGGTCTTGATTTTTTTTTGCTTATTTATTATGTGAAGTTGGTTTCAGTGATTTTTTAGGCTAGCATTTTCAACTTCACAGAACTCCTTCTTTTGTGTTTTGTGTAGTGCTCAAAAATATAACTGCTTGAGATTTCTCTGGCAGTATTCACCTCCACCACTTTGGTCTAGATGTTCTCTTTCCTTGCCTCTGTGGGTCTCTGCCAGTTCGTTTTAATTTCACTTCCAGCAGATTCTTTTCACTGTTAAAGGTTGTTGCCAGTGAGTGTCTCTATCTTAGAAAGAATTCTGGTGGGTCAAAATTGTGAGCATATGGGGCTAGACTGCTCATTTTTCCTTATGATAGGCTTCTTGTCTTGTCCATATGAGGGAACGTGGGGGGAAATGCTTCCTGATTTCAGGTTCTTTTCTCAAATTGGCCTCCTATGCTTTCCGAGTGAATACTTGTTGTCTATTTTGAAGATTTCCTTTTCTCAGCCCAACACATGCCACCATATTGCTTCTTTCATTCTTCCATATAGAAAATGACATCATGTAGTCTTGTAGCTGTTGGAAGTCTGTCCTTAACTTCTTATATTTGGGGTTTTATGGGGATATCTTGTTACTTAGTTTTTTTGTAAATGCGTTCCATGGGCTTCTTGGTTTTGCTTTCTAGAGGTTCTGTCCATTTTTGTGGGGGGTTTTAGAGAGACAGGTAAACAATGCTGTCCCCACAGCCATCCTTCCAGAACCCTTTCATTTATTTTTTAAACATCTGTTTAAATTAGGTATTTTTATCCTCTTTCTTTGGGATGGAAAACTTCATGCATCCAATATCTTATAATCATGAAGTTGTGTCATTATAAAACTATTGTTCTTTAAAACATAATATTGACTTCCCTCTTCTATTACTCCAAATTATCTCTGGAAAACTTCAATTTTGGAAGTAATGGTAAGAGCAGAGTGCCTAGATTACTATGAATCTTATATCCTTGCACAGGACATCTGGTGAGTAACCTTTTTTTTTTTTTCTTTCCAAATTGGATATCCCAATATATGGTGTTTCCTTCCAAACATCAATGATAATGTAAGATCAGGCAATTTATTATAGCTACACTAATACCTATTTTAGTATTTATTACTGAATTTAACCAATTTTGTGGGAGAACACATACACCAGAAGTACTCAAAACCTCAAGTTAATTATTTTATACATATCATATACCTTCTGGTAACCTCATTCTCTGTCTGTAGCATTAACCTATTTTAAGCATTTCCATAGGCAAATGGACCTAATTAGACAATATTGTTATATTTTGTTTACACGTAGAATTTTTCATTTCAATGTCATCATCTCTGTAAGAAAACATTATTGCTGGGTCAATAGGAGTGCAATATTAAGCATATGATTCTGACATCCTGTGCTATTGACTATCATCACTCTTTAGGTTTATATAATTCAAGCAAATTCAGTTATGCTTACATTTAGTGCTTTGTTTCTTTCCATCTAAAGTGACTTTTTCTTATTCCTTCATAGTTTTTCCTAGATTTACTAATTGTGTGTTTCTATTTCTACTAGATTTTAGCCATTTGCTATTTCTTTAAACCACATATTCTCTCTTTGATCAATACAGAGCACTCAATATATACCATACCTAAATCATAATAACATTATAGATTGGAGTAGTGGGTCTTGCATTAGTGTGGATTTGTTTCAATGTTCCTCAGATTAGTAGAGAAATTCTTTGAAAGAAGTAGGTTAGATCCTTCAGAAAGAGGCCAAAGACTTTTTAAACAACTTCCTAGTCTTCAAGCAATTTCTAGTCTCTGAAGTTTTACCTAAATTCCATTGATTGCAGAATAACGTGTTTCAAATTAGGAAAAAGATTCTCCTCTTTCCCAAAGGGAAGAAAATAGCAACTGTTAGGAATTGGTCACAGGGGATTTTACCTTGTGAGATGAAAACATCACACTGTGGCCTCATATAGAAAACAAGTATATCACAAATATTAAGATATCACATACAAGATTCCTAGAAGTAAGCTATGGTGTTTTCTGTATGCTTAGTTCACATTCATTCGTTTTCTATATTCCATTCAAAGATATGTGAATCAATGCAGATTTCTAAGGCTTTAAAAAATATGTATAAATTGCATGAATGCACACAAATACAATTCCTACATTTGTTGTGAATTTCATAAAATATAAATCTATGTCTTCATAGACCAAAACTCCAAAAATGTGGTTTTCTTTCTTAAAAAGAAAATAACTTTCAACCTATTTAAGTCAATAAATACATTTGATCCATGCATAAACTCTCAATTTCTTTAGATCTATAGTCTGTTTATTCCTTTAAGAATTTGATGAAGTTTTAATCAGTTTAACATCTCTGAAAACCTGGATTTCAGTTGTGTCTCTGTGGGAAATTACTTAAGGATTGTTTAAAATTGCCTTAGGAGTCTCATCACACTCATCCCTGCTATTTATAGCCACATGCTTTAAAAAAATTAACTATGGAACCCCTGCAGGACTTCTCATTTCTAAACAAGTCTCCAAGGAGCAATAAAATGTTATATATTAGATACAAAATCCATTATGAGGCATACTAGATGAATATTGTAGAAGAACAACACATTTTCGCATCTTCCATGGAACAAGTTTGGGCAAGAAAATGCCCTAAAATAAGCACATGCAGAATTTGACTGGGAAAAAATATTTTTCCATATATGTATTTCAGTTATCTATTGCTGGGTAACAAAGCACTCAAAAATTTAGTGGCTTAACACAGGGATGATTTATTATTTCTCACTGTGCTGTGGCTGATCAATCAGTTGGGCAGTTCTCCTCCACATGTCCCATCTGAGGTCACTTGTGCAGCTGCACTCAGATGGGAGCTCACTGAGGGCTGGGGCATCCAAGATGAGTCCTCTTCCTCCACAGAGCCTCCCACATTTAGTAATTGCATCTGAACTTCTTTATAGCATGGCAACTGAACTCCAAGGACAATTTTCCAAGAGGGTAAGCTTCCATGTATGTTTACATTATATGTTGCTTTCATCACACTTGCTCATCCCTCATTAGCCAAACAAGTCTCTTGGTCAAGCCCAGAATCAGTGTGGAAGGAGTGAATGTCAGGGGTTATTGTTCCTTGTGGGCCATAATATAGGTCTACACTGTGTATGTATGTGTGTGTTTAAAAAAAATTACCAAAATATATTAGGATAATTAATTAGACAGAATATATATACTTATAATTTAATTTTTATGAAACTTACATCCACTAAAAATTATATTACTGTTTTTCTTTTAGTTTGATAGCTAACATTTCAATTTTTCTTTAGATTAAAAGTCCTTTAAAACTGGAATTAAAATTTTTTAAAAGTCCTTTATATTTGTCTCTTATGAATTCTAAGTTGGAATATCTACCCTCTCTGTGTCTCTATTTAATAATTATTTAAATGAATTTTTGTGATGATTAATGTATTAAAGATGTGGCTGATAATTGTTCATACTGTGTACTACAAAGAGTGCTGCACCCAAAGAGGCACAATTCTCATTACACAGATTTGTATTGTTTAAATGTTCTTATGTTTCAATATAAAATTATGCCCAGGCATGAGCAATTTATAAATTTATAACAAAAACTTTCAGCAGATGGGAATGAGCTGTCTTGTATCAATGAAATCAATATATTGAAATAATTTTATGAAATTGGAAAGTGTTGTTATTGTTAGTTTAAGATCATTGAAAGAGTGAGCTTTATAATCAAAATTCCAATATTGGTTAAGCAGCATCAAAAATAAAATACACAAGGAGCTACTTTCCTAACCATGCAGATCACTGAGTACATTAGTTACTGAATTATTTTGCTATATCACATTTATATTTTGTTTTGATGTTTATATACCAAAATAATATGGTTTACTTCCTATTTCAATGTCCCAAAAGTTTCATTATGACACAAAACACAGTGGCTAATAGACATTTACCATAAACAATTTTAAAAACAGAAATTGAGATTTCCATGTTATTATCTGCCAATTATACCATGATTATTTCATTTTTTTATGGATTTTGTGATTAAATGTATTCATTCTTTTTTTTTTTTTAAGATTTTATTTATTTGACAGAGAGAGACACAGCGAGAGAGGGAACACAAGCAGGGGGAGTGGGAGAGGGAGAAGCAGGCTTCCCGCGGAGCTGGGAGCCCGATGCGGGGCTCGATCCCAGGACCCCGGGATCATGACCTGAGCTGAAGGCAGGCGCTTAACGACTGAGCCATCCAGGCGCCCCAAATGTATTCATTCTTTACATTTCAAAGGCTTATTACATATTAGTTAAAATGTTACAGATTCTAATATAGTGTTTTATAGAGCTCTCCCAAGTGTTAGAAAAACGTTGTTTAAAAAAGATTATCAATAGGGGCATGCCTGGGTGGCTCAGTTGGTTAAGCGTCTGCCTTCAGCTCAGGTCATGATCCTAGCATCCTGGGATGGAGTCTTGCATAGGGTTCCCTGCTCAGTGGGGAGCCTGTTTCTCCCACTCTTTTGGTCCCTTCCCCCCACCCCACCCTCGCGCACTCTCTTTTGCTCTGCACTCTCTCTCTCAAATAAAGAAATAAAATCTTTTAAAAAAAGATTACCAATATTAGAAAATAGAAAATTGGAAAATAGAGAAAAATAAGAGAAAAATATTTTGTCATTGCATATTCTTTTAGAAAATGAAAAAGTCGCCAGAAAAACCATAAATAAAGAAAAATGTTTCAGTTCTATTTGTTTCAGTGGAAGGAAGCACTTGTGGTGCAGAATATGAATTTCACTTCTACTTTCAGGTCAGCCTAAATTTGTTTAAAAAGCACACATAAGAAAGAAACCTGGAGGAATTAGTTTAATCAAGTGAATTTTATGACAATTTCAATACTTTGCCTTATAATTTGAATATTGAACACTATACACTCTTGTTGGAAATTTTCCATCAAGACATTTTAACTTTCCAAAGAACAGTACAAGTAGGAGGTTGTCTAACACTTATTTAGTTCACCAATTATTTGAAATGGTGAAAAAAGTTAGATGCTAATTATTTATTCTAACTTTAGTAATTTGGCTTTGTTTCTAGATCATAAATTTACTGGGGATGGAAAGTAAGAATGAAGAAGTATCAGAAGTTACAAAGTTTGGCAACATTTATCACATACCCATAGCAAGCACAAAGAAAGTAAATGCTTAGCATATCAACAATAACGTTTTAATTTAAAATTGAAATACAAATTTAAATTATGTATGACTAATGGTGCTGCAGAACAGAGTGCATATGAAATTGAAAAAATAGTTATTATACTAATGTCAAATGTACAATATCCATTATTCTAATTTTTGGTGAGTTAGGTATATGAGATATTGTTTTAAATACAGAAACTAGTCCTATAGAAAATGATATATTCATTAAGTAACATTGAAACAGTCATAAAATTTTATTTTATGATGCAAGTAAGATGTAAAACTTCTTTATAACAAATTATTATTAAAAATGAATTCTTAAATATCACAGTTAAAATTTAATTATTTATTATCTTATGTTTAATAGATTTTATAATCTATACATAATAACTTTATGCTTATTTTAATTATTATAGAGAAAATGAGGAATTTCTAGCTTCAAAATTGTTGCTTGAGGAAGGGTATTTTCTTTTTTTAATCAAAATTTTAGTTCATTTTTTATTATTTTTTATTTATAATATTTTTGAGTATCATTGACAAACTATATTACATTATTTTCAGGTGTACAACATAGTGATTCAACTTCTCTATATGTTATGCTATGCTCACGGTATAGCTACCACCTATCACCCTGTGACACTATTGAATACCACTGACTATATTCCCTATGTTGTACCTTTTATTCCTCTGACTTATTCATTTCATAACTGGAAACCTTATCTCCCACTCCCCTTCATCCATTTTGTCCATTCCTCCACTTCCCTTCCCTCTGGCAACCATCAATTTGTTCTCTATAATTAAGAGTCTGTTTCTTAGCTTCTCTCTCTCTCTCTTTTTTTCCCCTTTACTCATTGGCTTTGTTTCTTAAATTCCACATACAAGTGAAACCATATGGTATTTGTCTTTCTCCGGCTGACTTACTTCATTTAGCATTATACTCTCTAGTTCTATCCAGGTCATTGAGAATGGCAAGGTTTCATTCAGATATATATATTATATATATGTTATATAATACAGGTATGTTATATATTATATCAGGACACAAAATGAAACACATAGATCAATGGAACAGAATAATATAATTTCTTATATATATATTTCTTTCTTTTTGATAACTGAGTAATATTCTATTATATATATATTTCTTCTTTATCCATTCATTAGTCGATGGACATTTGGGCCCTTTCCATAGTTTGGCTATTGTTGGTAATGCTGCTATAAACATCAGGGTGCATGTATCCCTTTAAATTAGTATTTTTGTATCCTTTGGGTAAATACTTAGTAGTGTAACTTCCTAGAGTAGTTCTATTTTTAACTTTCTTAGGAACCTCCATACTGTTTCCCACAGTGGTTGCACCAGTTTGCATTCCTACCAACAATGTAAGAGGGTTCCTCTTTCTCCACATCCTCACCAAAATCTGTTGTTTCCCATGTTATTCCTGTCGTCCTGACAGGTGTGAGATGGTATCTTATCATGGTTTTGATTTGTAGTTCCCTGATGATGAGTGATGTTGAGCATCTTTTCATGTGTCTGTTAGCCATCTGGATGTCTTCTTTGGAAAAATGTCTATTCATGGCTTCTGTCCATTTCTTAACTAGCTTATTTGTTTTTTGGATGTTGAGTTTGATAAGTTCCTTATAGATTTTGGATAGTAATCCTTTATCAGATATGTCATTTGCAAATATCTTCTCCTGTTTTGTTGTTTGTCTTTTAGTTTTGTGATTGTTTCCTTCGCAGTGCAGAACTTTTTATTTTGATGTAGTTCCTATAGTTTATTTTTGCTTTTGTTTCCTTTGCCCCAGGAGACATATCTAGAAAAAAGTTGCTACAGCTGATGTCAAAGAGGTTACTGCCTGTGTTCTCCTCTAGGATTTTTATGGTTTCAGGTATCACATTTAGGTCTTTCATCCATTTGAATTTATTTTTGTGTTTGGTGTAATAAAGTGGTCCAGTTTCATTCTTCTGCATGTTGCTGTCCAGTTTTCCCAATACTATTGGTTGAAGAGACTGTCTTTTTCCCATTGGATGTTTTTTTCTGCTTTTTCAAAGATTAATTGACCATATAGTTGCGTTTACTTCTGGGTTTTTATTCCGTCCCATTGATCTATGTGTCTCTTTTTGTTCCAGTACCATACTCTTTTGATCACTACGGCTTTGTAATGTAACTTGAAGTCTGGAATTGGGATGCCCCCAGCTTTGCCTTTCTTTTTCAAGTTTGCTTTGGCTATTCAAGGTCTTTTGTGGTTCCATACAAATTTTAGAATTGTTTGTTATAGTTCTGTGAAAAATGTTATTGGTATTTTGATAGGGATTGCATTAAATCTGTGGATTGCTTTGGGTAGTGTAGACTTTTTAAAAATATTTGTTCTTCCAACCCATGAGCATGGAGTGTCTTTCCATTTCTTTGTGTCATCTTCAATTTCTTTCATCAATGTTTTATAATTTTCAGAGTACAGGTCTTTCACCTCTTTGATTAGGTTTATTCCTAGGTATCTTATTATTTTTGGTGCAATTGTAAATGAGATGTTTTGTTCTTTAGATTTCACATATGGACAAGGATATGGAGGAAAAAAGATCCTTTGTGTACTGTTGGTGGGAACATACATTCGTACAGCCACCATGGAAAACAGCATGGAGAGTCCTCAAAAAATTAAAAACAGAAACATCATATGATCCAATAATTCCATTTCTGGATATTTACCCAAAGAAAACAAAAACATTAATTCTAAAAGATATATGCACCCCTATGTTTATTGCAGCATTATTTATAATAGGCAAGATATGGAAGAAACCTATGGGTCCATTGATAGATGAATGGATAAAGAAAATGTGGTGTATATATATAAAATACTGGCATATATAATAATTGATATATATTATATAATTGGCATATCTATAATATATTGGTATATATAATATATACTATATATAACATAATATTACACAGCCATAAAAAAGATGAGATCATGCTATTTGTGATGACATGAATGGGGCTAGAGATTATTATGCTAAATAAAATAAATAAGATTCAGAAAGATAAATACCATATGCTTTCACTCATATAAAGGGCATCTTTTTCTAATCTGCACAACGGTGTTATGTGAGCTTGTGGCAGAGATGGAAATAACATACATAGATGTAATCTAAATGTCCCAGACCTCAGCTGGTGGGAGGGGACCTCCACTAGCTGTGCCCCTCACTATTGATCCTGGTATCAACCCCTCTTCAAGTGCTCAAGTATTTTTTTGCAATCTCCTGGGATATTATATTTATATAATAAGAAATAAAGAAAAAGCTTTAAAAATAAGCACCTCCATGTGCACACACACCCATACACAATGACAAATTTCTGATATGGCAAACTTGGGTGAGATGAGTTAGGAAGGGACAAGAACTTTGACTGGCTGATGGTGACATGATAAAGACACTAGAAGGTGATTGAGCCCTGGAGTTTGTTGCTGTGCTCTGAGAACTACCAAATAGTGGAAACAAAAGATCCAAGAACAATCAATTTTATTGCATCCATCATATGTCACCAAAAAATGTAAAATAAAATACATAAAATAACATAAAATAAAATAAAAATGCTCTTACAGGGTTTTCAAAAGTATAGTCCTTTTGCCCTAAATTCTTGAACTAGCTCTTTATTGAAGTAACTCTTTAAAATGTTTGCCTTTTAAATTTTAATCATATGCCTCTCAATTGAACTCTGAAATTAAAGCTAAATAAAAACACTAGTCAAGGGGATGGCTCTTATATTTTACTCAGAATTACCCTTGCTTTTTGATTATATTTTATGTTTTTTTTTCAAACTCAGTATAGCTTACTTTTTATCTTAATAGTCTCATATACAGAGAACTTCACACTACCCCCCCATGCCCATTTCTCCATAAATAGAAATAGGTTTCTGTATGATCTCTCCTATTGGTTTTCCAGATATGCCTAGGCATGAATATCATAAATAGACATACCCTACACCCTTTATATAAGTCAAAACGACACTGTCTTCTCTATGTCTTTCTTGCTCAGACTTATAAGGAAAAAAATGGAAAGAAAAAATTCTCATTGTTTCTAAAATAAAACATTGCATTTATTTACATAATTATTGATGGATCAAAAAGTCAATTTGAGAAAAGAGGCGTAAGCCTCTTTACTTAAAGTATAATTGTAAGAATCAAATATTCTACTGTTCTTGTGGTCATTTATGAAGCCTAAGTTTATACTGGAAACATAAAAAACCCAAGAAACGTTTGCATGAATAACTCAAAGATTGTAGAAGAGATGAAATGGAGAACATAAGTAGCTTAACAACTCAAGGTGTAGACTAAAATTCTGGGTCTTCTGCGAAATTAAAAAAAAAAAAACAACTTTGTTTTCAAAACCAATCGTAATTTTTATTCTTTTAGGTGGCTGAATTACAAAGTCTATTGAACTGATTGCCCTGCCATGCCTTTTATATGAGTGTTTAGGTAGCAACTGGGAGAGTGGAATACTGACAATTTGCATGGTATTTATGAGAAAATGTGGAAAATGAATCAGAATCTACTGAAGTCCCAACCACTGAATGACTCTTTGAGGTTGAAGGAGTCCTTTCCATGTACGTCTATCCTTCATTGTTTAAAGACTCCCTAAATACTCATCTGAGAGAGTCACTTTGTGAGGAAAATCATGTCATCCTATTGTCCACCCTGATACTCCTCCTTTTCCCCAGAAATTTATCTAGAGTCCAAATCTGTTTTATTATAAAATTACATTAGCAAACCCCAGGAGGGAAAACAACCAACAAAAAAAATGAATGATAGAAGTAGCAATTTGTATCTTAAAAAAAAATTTGGTGACTATATATGGAGAAAATATGTCCTTAATAGATAAGTGAAAGAAGAACAAAAGTTTAACTGGACTCAAGTTCTAAATATAGATGCAAGATACCAGAGACTCTCAACTCAATTTACCAGGTTGAGTAGCTGGAAGAAGTTGTAATTGCTTGCCTAGTGGGTTGATAGATATCTGCACTTAATATGGCCCATAATAAATGAAGGTAAGAGACCAGAAATAACTTGTTGTGATACATGGGAAGAAGTCTATTGGGGCGCCTGGGTGGCTCAGTTGGTTAAGCGACTGCCTTCGGCTCAGGTCATGATCCTGGAGTCCCGGGATCGAGTCCCGCATCGGGCTCCCTGCTCGGCGGGGAGTCTGCTTCTCCCTCTGACCCTCCTCCCTCTCATGCTCTCTGTCTCTCATTCTCTCTCTCTCAAATAAATAAATAAAATCTTTAAAAAAAAAAAAGAAGTCTATTATAGGGAGATAGGAATATGGACTGATGTTATCAGATGTAATTCAAATAATTCTTGCTCCTATTTTCCCTGGAAGGACACAGGAGATATTTCTATTATCAAGGGCTTGAAAAATAAATCACTGAAGTGAGCACTTGTGTTTTGAAAAGCCTTGCACTGGATGTTCTTGGTAGTCTGAGAATGCTAGTAGGGTGTTGCAATTGAAATGGACCCAAGGGTCCAAAATACACATCTGAATGTTGTGATGGGGCAAAGGGGCAGAACTATTCTAAAGTCAAGTTTGATATTATTACCTTGGGTAGGAGATACAACAATCAATGGGCTCATTAGCAGGAAGATTGGTTGCAGCTAAATATTCATGAAATGCCAGATAAGCAGCACACTAAAGTTAAAAAAAAATTCTAGGGAAAGAGAAGTCTGATGTGAGTCCCAGGATACAGGGCCAATGCCAGTCATTCAATCCGACCAGAGTCAGTTCATACATCAAAACCCTTCAAGGAAAGAGATTTTTCTCTTGAAGAAAAGTCCTACAAACATTGTAAGTGCACAGTGTAAATTTCCATTCTAGCTTTTTCTAAATGTTTCTTCTTGGTATCATTCACCAAGATAACTGTGCAATAGAAAAGGAAAAGCTTCAGACAACATAGAGGTTAACATGCACTGGCACTATGTTTATATTGTTTCCTGAGAAAATATGACATCCCCTCCACTGATCAAAATAAGAAATAGAGTAGCCAAGAAATAAATGGAGATGTTTATTTTACCCCAAATTTGCTTCATGGTAGGTCCATGGGAAGAAAAGTTTCTTCAGTTCCAGAGTGTAATGGCAGAATAATTACAGCAGTAACTGGGCCCCTAAAGTAAGGACTATATTTTTGCAACAAAGTCTAAGTAGAAGGTCATAGAATTATTTTTCCCTGTCAAAGAAAGAAACAAAAAACAATACCACATCTCTGAAAAAAAAAATTATGAAGTTAACTACCACCATCAAAGACTTCCGAGAATCAAGGTTGATGATTCTTATCAAATCTCCATTAACTTGCCAGTTTTGCAATTATTAAAGACAGATTGATGTAGCACAATGATAATGCATTATTGAAACCTTAATCAGGTGGTGACTCCAATTACAGCTGCTCTTCTAGGTTTGGTCATTTTTAGGAAAGCAAGTCAGCTCAATCAATCCCTGGCACGAGGAATATAACTACTTAACTGCTAAATGTTATTTTTCTCTAAGTCAATAAACAAGGAAGGAGAGTACTTTGTCCACCAAGCAAAGACACTGTACTTTTTAACTTTCTTGCCATAGAGTTGAGTCAGCTTGCTGGTCCTGTGCCAAAATTGAGTCCATAGGGACTTTGATTTTTTTCACCACCTCAGAGTTCATCATGCTAGTCCACAAGAAGAATGACATAGTAATGATATCAGGTACCTCATATCTACTGGTCAGATAAAAGCGTGTCAAAGAGTAGGAGGAGAAGCTCATGAAATTATGCACGTCCAGAAAAACATTCCTTGACTTTAGAGGGGATATAATTTTATGTCATGGGCCTATTAGATAATATCAAATTATGTTGAATATATGTGTATTAATTTGATTTTAATAGCAATGTTTTATCCTAAAAAAAATAGCATTGTTTTAATTTCCCCAGTTAGCCAACATATAATGTCAAATTACAAATGAAACTGTACATTTTTTAATGTAAGAGTAGACAATTACGTTTCATTTTTTGTGAAAGTACTCTGCATGTATTTTCTATCATTTATCATGTCTTATGGCTTTTTACCTACAGAATTAGAGGAGTTCTTTATGTATGCAGAACACTAAATTTTGTTACTTGTTTTATTGGGATATCTTGTCAAATTTGACACTTTTATGAGTGTTTTTAATGTATCTTTTGATAAGCAAAAATAAATTATTAGCTTTAATGTTGTGAAAAATATCAGTGATTTCCCTTTTAATTCAGGTTTTTTCATCTTGTTTAGGAAATTCTTCCCTATTCTAATTTAACAGAGATTTTCTCAAATATTTTCTTAGAATATTTTAAGTTTTGCTTTATTGATTAAGCCTTAATCAGCCTGGACTTGATCTGGGATAGGAGGTGAATCCAGAATTTAATATCATTTTTTATTTTTGTATTTTGCAACTCTTTTTACTAATAGCTGGTTAAGTAATAACAACTAGATAATAATCATGGGCAGAGCCTAAGACGACAACAACTATCCTGTGTCAGTACTCCTTGAGGAATGTCTTCCTGGGCTTTGTATTCTTCTATGTAAGTTTTAGTATCTGCCTACCAATTTCTAAGAAAATTCTATATTCTTTGTAAAACTTTTATTGAAGTAAAAAATAATAACGGTTCACATAAATCTGTTGTTTGATGAATTTTCACAATGTAAATACACTCATTGTAGCACACCAAGATATAAAATAATACATTACCCCAAGAGACCCCACATTATCACTGTTAAAGGTAACCTTCACCCTGAATTTTAATAGTATAGATCAGTTTTGCATATTTTTGTATTCTTTATAGGATAGAATCATACAGCATATTTACTTCTGTGCCTGGTTTCTTTTGCTCAACATTGTTTTGGTGCTATATTCTATCTTTCACATTGCTATAAAATATTCTATTACATGAATATACTACAATTTTAAAAATCTGCTGATGGACACTGGGAGTGATTTGATATTTGGCCTATATAAATAGTTTTTGTGAATACTACTGCACATTTATTTTGGGGAACACATGTATGAAATTCTGTGAATATGCAAGTAAGAGTGAAGAATGCTCAACTGTTTTTGAAAGTGGTTATAACAGGGGTCCCTAGGTGGCTCAGTCGGTTGAGCATCTGACTCTTGGTTTCAGCTCAGGTCATGATCTCATGGGTCATGGGATCGAAACCTAAACTGGTGCCCATGCTCAGTGTGAAGTCTGCTTGAAGATTCTCTCCCTGTGCCCCTCCTTCGACTCTCTCTCTCTAAAATAAATAAATAAATCCTTTAAAAAAAGATTGCATGGAGCACTGGGTGTTATATGCAAACAATGAATCATGGAACACTACATCAAAAACTAATGATGTATTGTATGGTGATTAACATAACATAATAAAATTAAATTAAATTTAAAAAATCATAAATAAAATAAAAAAAATTTAAATGATTGAAATTATTTTTAAAAAAAAAGTGGTCATAACAGTTTATACCCCTATTAATGGTGCTGAAAGTACCAGCTGCTTTACATCATCATCCACACTTGGTATTGTCTACTGTCTCCATTTTAGCCATTCTGATGATTATCTTATGTGGTTTTAATCTGTATTTTTTGATAATCAATAAGGAAGAACACTTTCTCAGATATATAATGGACATTTTTGTTTCCTTTCTGGAGAAGTGCCTATTAAAACTTCATATTTCTATTGGGTTGTCTGTCTTTTTCTTACTGATATGTGAGGTATTTATGTGTTCTGAATAATCTTCCCTTATTAGATAGATGTATCAAAATAAACTGTTCTCACATTAAAGACCAGATTGCCTGAACTTACTTGAGCATCTCTCAGTTACAGGCCAATCTATTTTTGACATGCTATCAAAAATGCCCCCTATTAATGTTTAGGGTTTATACAATGATAATATTTTTGCTCAAGGTGGATCAAAAGAGCTTTGTATTGATCAACGTAAGTTTGTGAGGAGAATCCTTGGATCTGTCAACTTTTTAAATATTTTCACAGTTCTCTAAAAGTATATTAACAGACAATATTTGAGAGATAAATTCCTGCTTTGAATGTTCCATACTTGGGGAATTATCAGCCACATGCAAGTGTGCTTTTAATACAAAGAGACCAGGGAGAAAATAATAATTTAATAGGCCTGAACCTGGGCAATTGAATGGACCTGCCAAAAACAAATAAAAATTAGGGTCCCTCTTCAAGAAATATTCGTATACGAGCAAGTCAGGAAACCCAAACGAGGCCACAATGTGATCACTGAGACAAATCCATTGCCATCTATTTATATCCTAGGGATGAAAATCAAGATTGTGACATTAACTTATATTAGACCAGCAATAAAATCTTGGGGCAAAGGCAATTTTAAAATTTTCTTTAGAGTCTACATATCTAAATATATAGGGCTTTTTTTTTTTTTCATTTATGAGTACCGTTTTTTTCATGCTTTATTCAGTTACAACATTTGAGTAGACAAAGGAAAATTAAAAATATATATATAATTACACAAGCTAGTTTTAAAGTAATTCTGCTCAAATGATCTTCCTTATCCAACACTTACCTATGTCATTGCATTCATTCCTCATTTCGCTTGCCTCAAATCCCCCAAATCAAACATGTTACCTAGGCTTCTATTAAAGGCAATCAGCTGTTTTGTACCTTCATAAATTGCTCATCTGCTCCTCGTGTGTGGAATCTCCTTCCTTCCTTTCCTATCTTATCCAATCACTATGTTTATTAAACTTTCTGGATCCCTTTCTCACCAAAAAGAAATGACCAGTGATTCTTTTGTGTTTTTGCTATACTCTATAGTATCTCAGTCATATCACATGCTGTTTTATTGTATGTGCTTATTTATATGACTTCTTCATTACCGGATCTTAAGACTTTAGAAAGGAGGTATTATCTGATGTTATCTTTACAACGTTGGTGCTTGGTATATAATAGCTGTGCACTAAATTATTAATGTAACTGTGTTTCGAGTTTAAGCCAAAGCTATATTCTCTATAAGATTAAGATATTTCTAGACAATTCTCAACAACTGATTGGGGCACACCATTCAGGAGTCTATTCTAATGTAGAAGAAAATGATTCCTGGCTTAGTGCTTAAGGTGACACATGGAAGAGTTGAAGAAAATGAGATGTATCTAAAAACTAAGCTCTAGTTAGTAGATGTATGTGTTGAATTTGCACCCAACAGTTCACTTGTCTGGCCAGCCCCAGGTTTTTGCGTGATGGCAAGGAAAATTAAAGCTATAAGTATATTTAAATAGTCTACATGCAATATATACACTAGAATATACTACAAGAGAGAGTAAATGGATTTCCTCCATTGATCTAAGAAGAGTATCTAATGACTCATTATTAGTACTACCAATATTAGTAGCTCAGCTCACTGAAACATTAATATAAATATGGAGGATCTGATGCCAGAGCCTAGCCTATTATCTGTAGCAACAATAAAACAACTTTACAAGGGTTCTTGGCACCTGCAGGTATCAGTGACAAACCTCACTATAAGAACACAAAGTTGGAAGTGGAGAAAAAAAGAAAAATACAGTCACTTTGTGGTAATCTAGAGCTGTAAGTAAGAGCTGTATTAAAAAGCTGTGCTAATGTGTGCACACATCTTACATTTGTTTGTATTTATGTTTATATTATATTTGTATTTTTTCCTCTGTCAGCTGGTTTAATGTTCGGTTTTGTCATAGAGGGTGATGGAGGGACACTAAGGCCAGACCAGGAGGAAAGGACTTCATGTCCTGATTCAGCCATCTTTTGTTGCTTTCATTTATTTTGGCACAGCTGCCAATGGATCAATCTGCTTGCATCCTCCTGTGTGTTTCTCGATTGCCAAGTGGGACATTACTGCCTACTGATTATCACCCAGGCATTGGTCAATTTTCTTTGCTAGTAGCTGGTGTCTGTTTCTACGCAGTCACACCCTCTTCAACGAAGTTTGAAGCTCAGCCTTAGTGGAAAATTCCTCTTCTAAGTTCATTCTTCTGTCTTTATTTCCTTTTCATTGGCCCAATTTTTGCATTTGCTATTTCTTCATACCCTAGAGAACTTTTACTCCCTTTAGAAGTTAACCAAGTGTACTAATTTACAGTTCTTCATACTAAATATTTTCAGTTCCTATTACTGCTATGATTTCTCTTTCCTGACTGGACCCTGACTGATACATTCATAGGTTTTGTTGTTGTTGTTGTTTAATTTTAGTAACTGTGAAGTTTAACTTTAAAGTACAAAATATATATACATCAAAACAAATTCTTGATATCATGGATATTATTGTTTAGAATGAACCTAAGTCAAACTTCAATAAAAGTTTATATAAAGAAAATGTGAAGCATAAAATGGTAAAGGAAATATATAAATGTGACAAATTCATAAAGGTTGTTTTGATATGAGTGAACTTTAGCAAACCCTGGACTTCATTCATTCATATTTTACAAGAATGCCATGCAAACTTTCATTTATTTAAAATTAATTTTCAGTTCGCCGATAAATCAGTTTCTATAAAAAAGCTTCTTTTTTTTTTAAAGATTTTATTTATTTATTTGACAGAGAGAGACACAGCGAGAGAGGGAACACAAGCAGGGGGAATGGGAGAGGAGAAGCAGGCTCCCCGCAGAGCAGGGAGCCTGATGCGGGACTCGATCCCAGGACCCTGGGATCATGACCTGAGCTGAAGGCAGTCGCTTAACCAACTGAGCCACCCAGGCGCCCTCTATAAAAAAAGCTTCTTATACCAACTAAATTGTTTATGGAAAACTACCTTTAAAATATCATGACTACTATTACTAACTGACATTTAGGAACTATTGTTACAGACTGAATGTTGTTTTGAGCTGAAATTTATGGACTGGATGTAGGAGAAAAAAATTCTGTTGTTTAAGACACTCAGTCAAGTTTGTGGAGATCAAGTTTTGAATAAAATTGGCTCTCAGTAAGAATAAGATGCCAGTTAATTCCCACACATTTAAAAGTGGATTTTCAGGTTCATTGGTAGCTTAGCAATGGTCATGAATAAATCAGGGAATTTAGAGCCAGGAAGTAGGTTACCTCCCTTCTCCAGAACCATGAGAGCTGAGACCATGCATTCTAGTTTTTAGTTTGGAAAGCATATTAAAAAACAAAAGTAAAAAGATATTAGGAAAGAGAAATGTATTATCAATACTATTAATTAAAAAAAACTTTTAAAAACTTACTTGAATGTGTTTACTTAATTTTGATAACATATCATTGGATTACAACTAACAATTATTTTATTACTTAGTAATTCTGTGTTGTTGTGACTGTTAAAATAGTTGTTAAGTAGAGCCCTGGGGTGTGGGATGGTGAGCCTTGGTTCAACAAAAGAACACAGGGAATTGAAATAGAGAAGGTGCTGGAGGAAGTACATAGCAGGTCTCAAAGGGCCACTTGGGGAGGTCAAGGCAGGATGAAGGCAGAAACAGAGCAGGACCTGGATCACATGCTTTTATTAGGGTCCGTGGGTAGAGTGCTTTGGGGTTCTCAGGATAAGGCTGAGTTGGTCAATTCAAACCACAAAAAGCAGGGTTTTGTAAGTTCTGAGACGGTCTTATCTAAGGAAGGTATGGGGGAAGGCCCTGGGAGCAAGGGGAGAATGTTATGACAGGAGCTATTAGGAACTTAAATTTATGACTCTGGGGGATGTTATCTAGAGCCTGAGTGCATGGTGGGGGCTCATGTCCAGTCAAGGCCCCTGCAGACTGCTTGGCCACACAAAACGAATGCCAAGGCAGCACTATTATGCAGTATTTCTGCTAAACTCTCAGCACGTGTGTATGTGTTTCTATTAGATACTGCACTTGGTAATAATATCTTAAAAGAATTACACTTGGAATTCAAAAACAATAAGCAGAGGACTTGAATACTATCCTAATAGAGATTAGTGAACTGGCTTTAGAACTAAAGCCAGTTATGTAAGTTAACACTAGGAAAGAAGATGGCAAAAGTGGTCATTTTATAAGATTAAAAGTTATTTTGTCAACTGAGTCCCAGAATCATACTTTAAAAATTATTGCAGGGTATAATTTTTATGCTAAAACTTTAAATATGTAATATTTATATCTATATCATATGTAATATTTATGTCTTAAATAAAAAGTCAAAAGTGGAACCAACTTAGATTTTGAAGATGATATGAATTAAATTTCATGTAATGTTTTTAAGCTTGTTTTTCATTAAGTTTGTAGGAAATAGCATAATATATTACTTGATATTTGGACAGCAAATTTATTGGGCTTCTAACACCCCTTCAGAAGACAATCTGACAAAGATAAATTGTTATGTAGAAAGAGTTAAATTGTTGATATAAAAGAAAGTCTAGGCATGTGTCCAAATGCCCATATCTGAGGATAACGTGAGGCAAAGAGGCAGAGATCTTGTTCTAGAGCCATTATTCCCAGAAGAATCTATTCCATCAAGCCAGTGTCCCATATGGGACTCTGCTATATACACAAGCAACAGGAAAAGAGCACTCACTCAGGTGTTCCACTAAGCTGCACTTCATCCTAGTATATCCATCCCCAAAGGTGGAGCAAAGAATCTATGCCTTGTCTTGCCACCTGCTTCCATGTCCTTTAGGTTTGTTCTCCCCCAGGCATGTTCCAGGCTCTTTACTTACATTCTCACCAGACAATCCTATTTTATAAGTATTATTCTCCTATTTTATAAAGATGGAAACCATTCCTTTTTCCCTCCCTTCCCCTGTGGTCCTCCTCACTATTCCTTATGTTCCACATATGAGTGAAACCGTATGATAACTGTCTTTCTGGCTTGACTTATTTCACTTAGCATAATCTCCTCCAGTTCCATCCATGTCAATGCAAATGGTGGGTATTCACCTAAAACTGAATGGGAAGAAATCAGAGAGGGAGACAAACCATGAGAGACTCTGGAACCAAACTGAACCAAACTGAGAGTTACAGAAGGGAGGGGGGTAGGGGGATGGGGTGATCTGGTGATGGGTATTAAGGAGGGCATGTGTGGTGATGAGCACTGGGTATTATACGCAACTAATGAATCGTTGAACACTGCATCAAAAACTAATGATGTACTATATGCTAGATAATTGAACATTAAAAAAAAAAGATGGAAACCAAGGCTTAAGTTACTCATCCAAGGTCACAAAGAAAGTAAATGGCAAAAATGGAATTCAGAACTAATTCCCAAACCAATTCTCTATCTTTCATAAAAGAACAGCTAAGGGGGGCGCCTGGGTGGCTCAGTTGGTTAAGCGACTGCCTTCGGCTCAGGTCATGATCCTGGAGTCCCGGGATCGAGTCCCGCATCGGGCTCCCTGCTCGGCAGGGAGTCTGCTTCTCCCTCTGACCCTCCTCCCTCTCATGCTCTCTGTCTCTCATTCTCTCTGTCTCAAATAAATAAATAAAATCTTTAAAAAAAAAAAAAAAAGAACAGCTAAGGGTATGCTAGTAAATCTCCACAGTGCCAAATACACACACACACACACACACATACACACACAACTTTATCTCTATTTTCTCTGCTTGAGAATCTGTGCAGCTGTTTCAGATGTTCCTATGAGTCATCTTTACAAAATCTTAAACTGTAAGCCTTGAGCAAAATCATTAGATAAGGGAGTTTTCTGTTTTCTTATAAAGTCTCTAGCTTCTAATTTACTTCCCGTTCCTATCCATTAGTGATCCCTGATTTATACCTAAGCAACTTGTGTTGTGGTTTAGTTCTTGTCCTTTCTTTTTGTCCAACCATATTCTCAATTCAAGAATTAAAAATCAATATCAGACAATACAAATGACTGATAGAAGCTTACAATCTTAACTTTGTGAGAAATATTTGCGTTTAAAAGCTTTAAAACCACAAGATAAACAGTGAATTTGTAGGGGAATCACTCACTAAGCTTTGAATAAAAAAGATATTTTGTGATGGGAAATAACAGTCCCCTTAGGGAGGTCAGAACTGACATAATGCCATATAGCTTAATAGTCAAGCTCAAATTAAAACAAATAACTAAAAGTGGGCTACCCCTTTGGGTACTTCAACACTGTGAAGGAAGGATATCAGTCAGTTTTAAAGTATTTATCTTTATGAAGTCCCAGAAGTTCATTTTTGCTTTTGTTTCCCTTGCCTTTGGAGATGTGTCTTGAAGGAAGTTGCTGTGGCCGATGTCAAAGAGGTTACTGCCTATGGTCTCTAGGATTTTGACGGATTCCTGTCTCACATTGAGGCCTTTCATCCATTTTGTGAGTTTATCTTTGTGTATGGTGTAAGAGAATGTCCAGTTTCATTCTTCTGTATGTAGCTGTCCAATTTTCCCAGCACCATCTATTGAAGAGACTGTCTTTTTTTCCATTGGATATTTTTTTTTCTGATTTGTCAAAGATTAGTTGACCATAGAGTTGAATATCCATTTCTGGAGACTCTATTCTATTCCATTGGTCTAGGTGTCTGTTTTTGTGCCAATGCCATGCTGTCTTGATGATTACAGTTTTGTAATATAGCTTGAAATCGGGCAACGTGATGCCCCCAGCTTTGTTTTTCTTTTTCAACATTCCCTTGATGATTTGGGGTCTTTTCTGGTTCCATACAAATTTTAGGATTGTTTTTTCCAGCTCTTTGAAAAATGCCAATGGTATTTTAATAGGGATGGCGTTGAAAGTATAGATTGCTCTGGGCAGCATAGACATTTTCACAATGTTTATTCTTCCAATCCATGAGCATGGAATGCTTTTCCATTTTTTTGTGTCTTCCTCAATTTCTTTCGTAAGTGTTCTGTAGTTTATAGAGTATAGATCCTTTGCCTCCTTAGTTAGGTTTATTCCTAGGTATCTTATGGTTTTTGGTGCTATTATAAATGGAATTGATTCCCTAATTTCTCTTTCTACAGTTATGTTGTTAGTGTATAGAAAAGCAACTGATTTCTGTGCATTGATTTTGTATCCTGCCACATTACTGAATTGCTGTATGAGTTCTAGTAATTTGGGGGTGGAGTCTTGGGTTTTCCACATAAAGTATCATGTCATCTGCAAAGAGAGAGAGTTTGACTTTTTCTTTGCCAGTTTTAATGCCTTTTACTTCTTTTTGTTGTCTGATTGCTCATGTTAGTACTTCCAGTACTATGTTGAACAATAGTGGTGAGAGTGGGCATCCCTGTCCTGTTCCTGACCTTAAGGGAAAATCTCTCACCTTTTCCCCATTGAGAATGATATTCACTGTGCGCTTTTCATAGATGGTTTTTATGATATTGGGGAATGTTCCTTCTATCTCTACACTCTGAAGAGTTTTAATCAGGAAAGGATGCTGTATTTTGTCAAATGCTTTTTCTGCATCAATTGAGAGGATCACATGATTCTTGTCTTTTCTTTTATTAATGTGCTCTATCACATTGATTGTTTTGCAAATGTTGACCACCTTGCATCCCAGGAATAAATCCTACCTGGTCATGATGGATAATCCCTTTAATGTACCTTTGGATCCTATTGGCTAAGATCTTGTTGAGTATTTTGGCACCCATGTTCATCAGGGATATTGGTCTGTAATTATCATTTTTGATGGGATCTTTGCCAGATTTGGGGATCAGGATCATCCAAAAAAACAAATAATCAAGTCAAAAAATGGGCAAAAGACATGAACAGACACTTAACCAAAGAAGACATGCAAATGGCTAACAGACACATGAACAAATGTTCAACATCATTAGCCATCAGGGAAATTCAAGTCAAAACCACACTGAGATACCACCTTACGCCAGTTAGAATGGCAAAAATTAACAAGGCAAGAAACAACAAATGTGGAGAAAGGGGAACCCTCTTACCCTGTTGGTGGGAATGCAAGCTGCTACAGCCACTCTGGAAAACAGTATGGAGGTTCCTAAAAAGTTGGAAATAAAGCTACCCTATGACACAGCAATTGCACTACTAGGTATTTACCCCAAAGATAAAGATGTAGTGAAAAGAAGGGGCACATGCACCCCAGTGTTCATAGAAGCAATGTCCACAATAGCCAAACTGTGGAAGAAGCTGAGATGTCCTTCAACAGATGAATGGATAAAGAAGATGTGGTGCATATATACAATGAAATATTACTCAGCCATCAGAAAGGATGAATACCCACCATTTGCGTTGACATAGATGGAACTGGAGGGGATTATGCTAAGTGAAATAAGTCAAGCAGAGAAAGACAAGTATCGTATGGTTTCACTCATATGTGGAACATAAGGAATAGCATGGAAGACAATAGAGGAAGGAAAGGAAAACTGAAGGGGGGGAGGTCAGAGAGGGAGATAAACCATGAGAGACTATGGACTCCAGGAAACAAACTGAGGGTTTCAGAGGGAACGGGGATGGAAGGATGGGGTAGCTGGGTGATGGTTATTAAGGAGGGCACATGTTGTGATGAGCACTGGGTGTTACATATAACTAATGAATCATTGAACACTTCATCAAAAACTAATGATGTACTGTATGGTGGATAACTTAACATAATAAAAAAAAATATTTAAAATCCTAAATATGTAGCTGATTTAAAAATTGATGTGAATAAGATCACCAAAATAATAACTGAGCAACCCTAGGAATATAATAATAAGTTTTCTTCATATTTATATCTCTTAAAGAATCCAATTTTGACATCAACATCATTTTATTATTTGGAATATAGAATAGTCTTTCTAATAACCATATAATACAATCCTGCCAGATTTACATAATAGAGCATAAGAGAGAAAAAAAAATAATGTTAGTCAAGTAGACAGTTTCAAATATAAAATGCAAGCAAAATCCTAAGACTATTCAATATCCTTGAAATTATTCTGCCAATCTTAAAGATGTTAGAGGTCAAGGTTATAAGCAGGAATGATACAAAATAGCATGCCAGTGTGATGCCACATACAAACTCAAATTACCATTGCAATACAAAAGAATCTTTAATATATGAATTGGAAGAATGATTAGATTCAAACAATGACTATGACACTAAAGAGATAGAGACATGGTACTGTAAGAATAAATGCATGTTATTGTTGGTTATGAAAATTTAGTATATATAAATATATTGAATTAATTTTCTTTGCAATTTATAATTTTATTAATGGTGTGTCTTAAAACTGATGTTGATTTAGAAGCAAAGAAAGCAAAGAACTCTCCCTTTTTGTTAGCAATTTTCAATGAGTTCTTGGGTTGTTTCTCTAAAGTTAAATAATTCCTCCAGCACAATTTCCATTAATTGGACTAGATGGACTTTTACTATATTTCAATGGAGTCTAGTACTGGTAAGAAGCAGCCCCAAAGTAATATCATTTCTTGGCCACTTTTAGCTTATTTATATTGGCTACATTTTATTCCAGCTAACTGACGTTCTTTTGGCCACATAGCTAATTCTATAGCTCTGATCAGCAAAATCTTATTTATGTGTGTACATTGTCTTTTAATTCAAAAATTAATGTTAGGTAGCCAAAATGATATTTGTGACTTTCTTAAAAGTCAAACAGCAGAAGCTTTGGAAATCAAACAGAGTAGCCTTCACACTATGCCGGGCCTCCCAATAGAGTTTTTCTGATGACATATTAATGATGCCGTTATCCCTTCTAACTTCCAAGTTTCTGAAATCACATACCGAGTATTTCACAATCCAATCATTCACGGCAATGACTGCAAAGAGAAGATTATAGGAATACCGCTATATGCTGTCTAACCAGTAATTAAATCTCTCTTAAAAATGAATAGTGCATTTTAATAGTTTCACCGGTTTCATGAACAACATATGTTCTTTTAAGCAAGGGCTCATCTTTCATCAACACCTAAATTCACACCAAAGCTCAGTGGCTTTTTTCACTTGGACGCCTGCACATTATATCATTCATCATCCTGCCACAGCAACTGTAGTGGAAGAGCATTAACCTGTCACAGTGTGATTCAGGAAGGAATGTGCTTTTCAAGGGAGCCTCAGCTTAGCTACCAGACCAGAGCTATAAAGTGTGGGGGGATATGTATGTATGTATACAAATAGGTCCTGAACAGGGCCTTAAAATTCACATTGACAAAAAGAATCTCAGACTACGGGAAAAACAGCTTGGAGCACAGATGAATGTTTAAGTAACTTAAACTTTTACTGACAAAGCTCATTCCCTATTCTGTAGTCTCTTCTTCTCTTGCTTAGCACATTTCTATGCACATGAGAGCCCTGGGCTAATTTCTACAGTTTATATGCGGACAAGGAAAATAGTCTCACAGATGAGTAATAACAGTTCAACAGACAAAGGCAGCCTAAGGTGTGCATGCAAAGGGGAAAACCATCCTTGGGACATGCAATAACAATATCCATTATTTCAAGCCAGCTATGGGGCATTTTTGTTCTGTAACAATCTGATTGTGTAGTGAACTGTAGAAGGGTGTCTGGTGAAACCAGCTTTAATGTACTTGTTAACCAGTACAATTATTGATAGAAAATGCTGAGTATTACTACTTTCTGGGGCCAAGAAATTGATCCATGAAGCAACTGCTTTGCTTAGAACCCTGGCCCTACCACTTCCTAATTATATGGCTTGGACAATGTACTTAAGTTCTCTGTGCCTTTGTTTCCCTCTCATTAAATTAGGAATAATATCAGAACCTACCTCAGAGCTATGGAGAGGGTTATGTAGTTTTCTTTCTCGAACATAAGGCATATAATCCACTAAGCTCAAAATCACCAAATGGGAAGCAAAAATAGTTTCAGTGGCTTATTTTGTGTATAGTCTTTCCCTTTCCTGGTCACTGGATCCATGCATTTTAGCTATGGGGAAGTATTTAGGGTTGAGTTTTGTGCCCCAAAAAGTACGTTGAAATCCCAACCTTGAGGGGCGCCTAGGTGGCTCAGTCGTTAAGCATCTGCCTTTGGCTCAGGTCATGATCCCAGGGTCCTGGGATCTAGTCCCGCACCGGGCTCCTGCTCGGGGGAGGCTTGCTTCTCCCTCTCCCACTCCCTCTGCTTGTACTCTCTCTCTCTCTCTGTCAAATAAATAAATGGAATCTTAAAAAAAAAAAAAAAGAAATCCCAACCTTGAGGACCTCAAAATATGATCTTTCTTGGAAATAGGATCTTTTCATATGTAATGAGTTAAGATGAAGTCATACTGGGGTAGGGCACACTTAAACTCAATATGACACACTTTGGTGTCCTTATAAGAAAAGAAGAGACACAAAAGGAAGGAAGAAGACCACATGAATCATGAGAGACTATGGACTCTGAGAAACAAACTGAGGGTTCTAGAGGGGAGGGGGGTGGGGGGATGGGTTAGCCTGGTGATGGGTATTAAAGAGGGCACGTACTGCATGGAGCACTGGGTGTTATACACAAACAATGAATCATGGAACACTACATCAAAAACTAATTATGTAATGTATGGTGATATAACATAATAATAAACAAATAAATAAAATAAAATAAAATATCATTGAGATATAAAAAAAAAAAAAAGACCACATGAAGATGGGGTCAGAGATTAGAAGTATGCTGTCTGTCATAAGGTAAGGAATGTCTGGGGCTATCAGAAGCTGAAAGAGGCAAGGAAGGATTGTCCTCTAGAGGTTTCAGAGGGAGCTTGGCTTTGCCAACACCTTGAGTTCAAACTGTTAGTCTCTAGAACGGTGAGACAATAAATCTCTCTTATGAAAAACCACCCAGTCTGTGGCACGTTGTTATGACAATCCTAGGAAACAAATACAGGAATTTTGCCATCTATTTGCTAGGGGTTTCAGGTTGTTTAAACCATCTTACAGCAATATGGTGGCTATATCAGCACTTAATTATATCTCAGTTCTGTGAGTGCTATCTTCTAACATAATGATGGAGTCAATTCGCTAGTAATCCATCAGTCTAAGTTTTCTACATCTTCCTGAAACATGTTCTGTTTTCCCAGAATGCCATACAATTAATAGAGACATCAAAATGTATTAGCATAGAATTTTACATAGTGGTCTCTTTTAATTTATACATTTCTGGAAGACTGTGGCCTTTTTTTTCAGAATGTCATACCATTTTATATTTTTTCTTTTAATTTTTTTGATAGTAGTATTTCTTTTAAAAATATTTAATTGTGGTAAAAGACACATAATAGAAAATTCACCACTGTTAATCATTAACAAGTATACAATTCAATAGTGATATATATATATACTATATATATATTGTATATATATATAGTATTTCTTTATATTTGGTTATTTATTTAGTTGAACTTCTCAAAAGTCTTGGGTGTAGTTTTACACAGTACCTTATTTTTAAATTTTTTGGACATTTCTTTTTATTGAGGCAAAATTTATTTTAAATTTTTATTTTAAATATAGTGACTTTAGTTAAATATATGTCTTCTTCTTTCCAGAATTTGGAATTTTATGAATTTTTTTTTCCTTTAGGAATTCATTTGCATACATGTTTAAATGTTATAAACTTTGTGGGCATTTCCTAAATATATTTCATAGTTTATTGTCATTGATATTTGATATCCATCTAATAATAGCCCCAGTAATATTTCAAAATGGAGGATTTCTCTTTTAAGAAATTATGATGAATGTGAATTTTCAAACATAAGGTTACAAAATTTAATTTTATAGAAAGTCCTACTGAATTTTGAAACGTATTGACTTATTTGAAAATCATGAAAAAAATACATTCAGAACTAAAGAGAAAATGAATGAATTTGATTAAAAAAAAAAAGAAAAGAATAGAAAAGAAATTTAGACCTTAGAGGAGATGGCATTAATTGATAGAACTCCTGTTTGTTTTATTTTATCCCCAAGAATGTAATAGCCTTCATCTCTGCTCCTGTGGTATTTTTTGATGGTATTTTTCTTTGAAAACTGCTTTTGCCAAATAAATTAAAAATATTTGTATAATATATTCTGCTCTAGACTAATAGGACAAGTTTAAGAATGGCAATGTACAGATTTTTGCTATAATAATAATCAAAGCCATGTATATACATGTGATTCACTTAAGTAATGTATAAATAATCTTCTAAAATTCAATGACACTAAGGTAATTCCTCTTTTCTTTGCCTAAAACAAAATTAGTGTTTTTAATTTTTAACATATTAATTGACAAATAGTTGACATACAATAAACAGCACATGACTTGTACAGTTTGATAAGTTGTGACATACGTATACAAATGTGAAAACGTCAAGATAATGAACATATATGTTATCTCAAAAGTTGATTTATCCTCCTTGATAATCCCCCCTCATACACCTCCCTGAATCTCCAGAAATATATTGAACTGCTTTAATGGCTTAATTTTCTAAAATTGTATCTATATGTAATTATAGTATATAAGTTTTATGGTTTAGTTTCTTTCACCTACCATTATTATTTTAAGATTCATCCAATATGTTACATGTTTCAGTTGTTTGTTCCTTTTGATTTCTGAGTAGCATTTCATTTCATAGATATACCACAATTTGTTTTCCTATTCCTTTTTTAATGACCCTTTGTGTTATTCCTTGTTTTTCTGGCAAGTACAAGTAAAGCTACATTTATTTATGAACATTCATTATGGACAAAACTTTTATTTCTCTTGAGAAAATACCTTGTAGTGGGATAGATGGTAAAATGGTAGAAACTGCTAAACTGTTTTTCAAGGTGTTTGTAAATTTTATTCTTCTACCACCAGAGTATAAGAGTTCTAGTTTGCACCACACCCTTGCCAGAACTTGGTATAGTGTATCTTCCAATTTTAAATTGTCTACTGGTCGTATAGAAGTATCACAATGTGACTTTACTTGCATTCCCCAAACATTGAATGATATCCATCTTCTTTCCAGGTGCTTCTTTGACATCATTGTACCATCTATAGTGAATTTTTTGTTTGAATCTTTGTCAATTATTTATTGAATTTTTAAAAATTATTATTATTATTAGGTGTGAGCGTTCTTTACATATGATAGGTACAAGCACTTTAACATATATGTTATTTACAAACATTTTCTTTTACCCGTGGTTTGTCTTTTTATGTCCATGACCATGTCTTTCAAAGAGCAGAAGTTCTTAATTTTGTTGAAGCTCAATTTATTATTTTTTCCTTATATAGATCATGGTTTTTGTGCTTTATATGAGAAATCTCAGTCTAACACAGGGTCATAAAGATCTTTTCCTAGGTATTCTCTAGAAGTTTTATTTTAGGTTTTTACATTTAGGCCTATGATTCATTCTTTTTTTAAGATTTTATTTATTTATTTGACAGAGAGGGAGTGAGAGAGAGAGAGAGAGCACAAGAAGGCAGAGCAGCAGGTAGAAGGAGAGGGAGAGGCAGGCTCGCCACTGAGCAGGGAGCCCGATAAGGGGCGGCTCGATCCCAGATCCCTGGGATCAGGACCTGAGCGGAAGGCAGATGCTTACACAACTGAGCCAGCCAGCCGCCCCTAGGCCTATGATGCATTTTGACTTAATTTTGGTATATGATACAATGTATGGGTTGAGGTTTCATTTTGCTAATAATATCTGATTGACCCAGTATATTTTGTTGGAAAAAACTATCCTTTACTCATTGAATTATGTGCGCACCATTGTTGAAGATCAACTATGTACGTGTGCATGTGTGTGTATCTGGACTTTCTATTTTGTTTTGTTGGTATATTTGTATTTCTTGATGCCAATAACAAATTTTTCTGACTACTGTATCTTTATAATAAATGTTGAAGGCAGATAATATAAATCCTCCAACTTTTTCTATTTCAAAGCTTTTCTGCCTATTATGACTTTTGCATTTTCATATGAAACTTAGGATCAGCTTGGCAATTTGTCCAAAAAGTTAAAAAGACCTGATTTTGATTGCAATTATAGATCAGTTTGTGGAGAATTAAGATCTTAACAATGTTGACACTTTTGATCTGTAAGTAAGGTTTATATCTCCAGTTATTTAGGGATTCTTTAATTTCTCTTAGGAATGTTTTACAATATTAATGTATAAGCCTTGCAAGTCACTCCTTAGATTTACCCCTGTGTTTCATATTTTTGTACTACTTGATATATATTTTTTTCGATTTCTGATTGTGCCTTGCTAAATATAAAAATAAAATTGAGTTTTTGTATCATGCAAACTTGCTAAACTCACTAATTAGTTTTAGTAGATTTTTTTTAAAGATTTTTATTTATTTATTTGAGACAGAGAGAATGAGAGAGACAGAGAGCACACGAGAGGGGAGAGGGAAGAGGGCAGAGGGGGAAGCAGACTCCCCGCCGAGCAGGGAGCCCGATTCGGGACTCGATCCCGGGACTCCAGGATCATGACCTGAGCCAAAGGCAGTCGCTTAACCAACTGAGCCACCCAGGCGCCCCAGTTTTAGTAGATTTTTGGAGAATAAATATTTTTATGTAAGTGATTTATACAATCTGGAAATAACTATAGTTTTCATTCTTTATTTCCAAAATTGATACCTTTTATTTCTTTTTATTTCCCACATTCAAACCTCCAGTAAAGTGGGAAATAGAAGTAGAAAAGTTAATATCCTTCCTTTTTTATTAATATTAGTTGGAAAGTATTGTTTTTTTTTCTTCAACTGTATCATTAGCTGTGGGTTCCCATAAATGCCTTTAATTACTGGAAGGAAACTTCTTTCTATTCCTCCTTTGTCAAAGGCTTTGTCATGAGTGGCTTTTTTTGGTCAAATGTCTTTTCTATATCTGTTAAAGTTGTTATGTGTTTATATTTTTTTTCTGTGTATGGAAAATTACATTGTTTGATTTTTAAATGTTAAAACAACCTTGATTCCTGGCATAAACCCAATGTGGTCATGATTAATGATTCTTTTATATATGTTGGATTCAATTTACTAAATTTAAAAAAATTAGTTTGGCAACAATGTTTAAGAGACATATTGCTCTGCAGTTTTCTTTTAATGACTTTTTCTGGTTTGAGTAGTAGAGTAATGGAGACTTCATAAAATGAATTGGAAAATATTCTCTCCTCTTCAATTTCTTGAAAGATTTTGTGTAGAATTAGCATAATTTCTTCCACCAAAGTTTGTTAGGATTCACAGGGAAAACACCTGAGCATGAATTTTTCTTTGTGGAAAGGTTCCTAACTAAATTTTATTGTAGTATTTATTTATTCACTTAGTGACAATGTATTCATAATTCATTACTATTATTTCCTGAGTGAGCTGGGCAATTTGTATCTTTTATAGAATGTATCCACTAAACCCAAATTGTCAAATTTGTTTACACAAAGGTTTTAATAGCATTACCTTATTATTCTTTTAATACTGGTGAATCTCCAGTGATATCTTCTCTCTCATTTCTGATATTGGTGATTTGTATTTTCTCCTTTCGTCTACTGCAGTATAATTACATTATAATCAGAGAATATACTTGCATGATTTAAATTATTTTAAATATATTGAGACTTGTTTATAGCCCAGAATATGATTTCCTTGGTAAATAATCCAGATAAGTATGTGTATTCTGATGGTGTTGATTGTAATGTTTTATACATGTGAATTAGGTCAAGCTGGTTGGTAGAGATTAAAAGAACTCTGTATACTTACTGATTTTCTGTCTACTTGCCTCATCAATTATTGACAGAGGTTGCTGAAATCTTCAATTCTAGTAGTCAATTTATATCTTCTTGCAGTTTTAACTAGTCTTCTTATCTTCCCCAGTATTCCAGATCCACCTCTACCAGTTTCTCTCTTTTTACAGCATTTCATAATTCTTTATTAGTTTTCCCTTGAGTTATTTCCTTGGTTGATACTTATAATTAGTAAGGAAGATCAGGGAGACAGGTCTATGCCACCTTTTTGACTGGAATTCAGAATCAATTCTGAAAATGAGTTCAAGTTAAGTGACCACAAAAGCACATCTGTTTCAGAATATTTGAAGAATGATTATTTCCATTACTCCTTGCAGTAATGGAACAGAACGGAACAATATATTTCAAGAGTCAGATACACAAGCGAAAGTTAAAAAGGAATAATGAAAATAGATACTTGTGCAAAAAGAAAGGTGTAAAGTAGCAATGTATGTCAGAAAGGTGATTTACTTAATAGTGATCCTTGTGACAGAACCTTGGAACTCCCCAACCTTACCCCATAAAGGAAGCATGAATTTCTTGGCTTTAGTATAATTTTATCAAAGCTTGAGAAGACAGTATGCAACTCAAGAGTTAGGACAGATAAATTTTTAAGTATGAAAGTGCATTTGTTGCATGAAGAGAGTTTGCCAGAATCCTCTTATCAGTGGAGGTGGAAAAGTAAAACAAAATTTGTTTTTGTTTTTCTTTTATACCACTTTGGTCAGTTTTCCAGAAAATTGAGTTATTCTCTTTGTCAAAATAAGGCTAACTGTGTACTCCCAGAATATCTTCAAATATTGGCATTTTTTTCCTCTGAACTCTGGGCCTTTTCTCCTGGGAAGACTAGTTCAAAATCTAAGAATCCCAGGCCAAATCACCATTAACTGCTGGTCATGATCAAGTCTTTGCTATTTGGAAGGAAAAGTGATCCCACAGTTAATCCTCTCAAACATTCTTTATTTATTCACATTTAACTAAAAATAGAACTTTTGTTAGCACCTTAGTTTGGATGTCAGAAGTAATAGAATGTTTAGGTATATTTCTGCTTTGCAGCTGTAAATAAATTAGTAAAACAAAATAATCAAATGAAGCTGATGATACATGACCTTAAACCAATGGAAAGCTGTAGTATTAAAATCAATATTTCAAAATTGCTGTAAACTAGAAATAATGACCGTTGGACTATCGGAAAGTTAATATTTAGTTGTTGAAGGCCAGATGCACATACAAATTAAGAAATATCAGAACACTGTTCTTTTCATGTTAAGAATCTTTTGTGAAGTAGTTGAGCTTAGATAAAACTAAATAACTAAATGATGAGCTCCCTTCTTTGGAATCTTCCCAAGTACACTCCAAAGTACTTCTTATTCAAACATAATATGTTATGTGGCAAGACATCTATTCAAAGTTGGCATCAGAGAAAATGATGTATGAATAAGTATGCTAATTCATAAGCCACCCTCCCTGTTCTTGATGTAACAGTGGGCCTTGGGCTCAGTGAACAAGGTTTTTTTAACCCCTAATTTCCTGAATTAGAGGGATCAGGATGAAAAATGAAGAATATTCTTACATTTCCACATGGTAGCTCCCAGTTGTGAAATTTTTCTTTCATTTCAAGAGTCAAAGCAGTTCACATGAAACAATGAGTGAGGCATCAGTATAAGTGGCTATCTTATTAAATAGAAATATGCTTGAAAAGCTCATTTGAGTAGTGTAAAATATCAAGACTTCTGCTCAAATAGTTAATGCAATCCTGCATTCCTTGACTTTTAGTAACCCATTATGACTATATCTATCATGTGATGCACTGCTCATAAAAGCCACTCTTTCAGATTGAGAGAGAAAAAGAAAATGTTGGGTCACCCATAAGCTCTATGTGTATGTGTGCATATACTAGAGTGTTATTTTTAAACACAGACATAATTAAAAGTACATTATATAATCTTATTATTCCAATGTGTGGAAGACAGACAATAAGGTGATCCACATTAATTTCTACCTCCTGACTCTGTGTAATTGCCTTCCTCTGTGTGTGGGAACTTTGATTTGCTCCCAACCATAGCATATAGCAAAGATGATGGAATGTCATCCTATCATTGTATGTATATGTGTAATCCATCTTCCTAATTGACTCACATTCTCTCTCTCTCTTTTTTTTTCCTCTGCTGGCTTTAAAAAAAGCAAGATGTCATGAAATAAGGAGCACCCATGAGTAGATGCCCATGTGGCAACAACGTTTAAGGAATCTCCCGGTGACCTCCAGAACAAAGCCAAGACCCATAGTCCTGCAACCATAAGGAAATGAATTCTGTCAACAACTAGGGAGCTTGGAAACATCTTTACTCAATTGAGCCTCTGATAACACTGCAGCCCCAGATGCTAACTGAATTGCTACAGTTCTCCATTATTTGCTTATTTTTTGTTTTGCTATTTCTTGAACATGTTAATCACAATTATTTAAAAGTTATTTCAGGATAAATCTTATATCTGGATTGCTTATGGTCTTTGTATTTGTTTTCTTGGATTTTATGTCATATGACCCTGTACATTGGAATGTGCGCTAACCTTTTAAAACTGTAAAATATTGTTTATAAAACAAATAAATTACCATAGAGGGTCTAGATGTTTCATCTTCTACCAGAAAGAGTCCAGCATTTTTTCTAGTAGGCAGAGAGATGTGAACCTGGTTACTTTCATTCAGACATGGACTGATATTAGTCAAGCCTGTTAGAATATTAGTGAATTCACTCTACCTTCTGTTAGATTCTGCTCCTAGGATGTAACCCTCTATAGCTGTGGAAAGAACCATGGTCCTTGTGGTCACCAGAAATCCTTCCCCTATGAAGACTTTAGCATCATTATCTTCTCTGCCTTCTGAGAACTCTATTCTGTTTTGAAATGCTTTCTGCTGTGTTTTAGACACTTGCTTCATTTAGTTCCAAAATTCAAATACATATTGGTAGAAAAAGCAGGCACAGATTTGAGGGCTCTCAAGTTTCCAACTTTGTATGTCCAGCTCTTCTTAGGGAATATTAAAAGCTCTGCTGATTTCCTTGTCATTCCAGGAATGGCCTTTGTTTGTATATATTCTGGATTTGAAAATCCTTGGTTCTCAGCGTTCTGTCATGTGTGCAGAAATGGAAAATTTTTCTACGGAAAAGTGTCTACACAGTGGCAGCTTAACTTTTCATGTTCTTTCTTCTCCAGACTCTTGGCCCATTCTTTCTTTATGTTTTAGAATCTCTCTGATGCCTTTAAACAGATAATTAGTATTTTCCTATCTTTTTCTAGTTATTCTAAGTGGACGCATTGGTCTGCTGCAAGCCACTCCAAAGTGCTTAAAAGTAAATCACTTTCACATTTATTTTCATTTCCTAATAAATAGATGAGAGTGAGACAGACAGATGGATGAAGAGACAGAAAGAGAGAGAGAGATTTTTCTTGCAGACATGAAATAATGAGATTATTTTCTTAAATGTTGTACTGGTACTTAATACTTACTCATAAATTCTTCAATGAATTTATGACATACTTACAAATCATTTTTCAAAACACTTAAGTGTGTTTTCTACTTCTTTTATTTCCATTTATATTCCTAAGAAATATTTACACAACACAACATCCTATAGATTTTGATACTTTCTTACTAGATTTCTTAAGAGATATTTTGCTAGGGCACCTGGGTGGCTCAGTTGGTTAAGCGACTGCCTTCGGCTCAGGTCATGATCCTGGAGTCCCTGGATCGAGTCCCGCATCGGGCTCCCTGCTCGGCAGGGAGTCTGCTTCTCCCTCTGACCCTCCCCCCTCTCATGTGCTCTCTCTCATTCTCTCTCTCTCAAATAAATAAATAAAAAATCTTAAAAAAAAAAAGAGAGATATTTTGCTAAATTGTTTAAGTTTTCTCATTTTTTTTCTTGTGATTTGGATATTTCTTATACTTTTTTT
The DNA here is from genome assembly GCF_002201575.2 of Neomonachus schauinslandi. Lineage (NCBI taxonomy): Eukaryota > Metazoa > Chordata > Mammalia > Carnivora > Phocidae > Neomonachus > Neomonachus schauinslandi. The sequence goes on along the minus strand of NC_058406.1, from coordinate 85,040,030 downwards.
ACTCTACTAGTAATTATATATTTGAAAGCATATGTTTTTTCTGGTGTTAAAATAAAATACTAAAAACAGGAATAAACAAGTACGTAAAATACTAATATAAAATAGTTTGAGTTACTTTTTGTTTTTCTTGGAAAACCCTCTGACTTTAGATGCACATTATCATCAATTTGTTTTTAAAAATTTTGTACCTTACTTTGAATACATGATGCTTCTTTTTTTTTTATTCTTATGTTAATCCCCATACATTACATCATTAGTTTTAGATGAAGTGTTCCATGATTCATTGTTTGTGCATAACACCCAGTGCTCCATGCAGAATGTGCTCTCCTCAATACCCACCACCAGGCTAACCCATCCTCCTGCCCCCCTCCCCTCTAGAACCCTCAGTTTGTTTTTCAGAGTCCATCATCTCTCATGGTTCATCTACCCCTCCGATTTCCCCCGCTTCATTCTTCCCCTCTCGCTACCTTCTTCTTCTTCTTTTTTTTTTTTTTTCTTAACATATATTGCATTATTTGTTTCAGAGGTACAGATCTGAGATTCAACAGTCTTGCACAATTCACAGCGCTTACCAGAGCACATGAATACATGATGCTTCTTAACATATGTTCTGTTTATGATCACATTACAGAGAATAACTTATATATTAACTCTTAAGTGTTATTGTTTTTTTAATATTCCCCACCATTTCTTTTAAACTTCACATTTCACACTCTTTGGTTCTTTATGTGATTTCTTTCTCAAAATGCTAGAATACTTATCTGACATATTTATTGATCAGAAATGTAATACTTTTTGCTCCTTGTATTAACTTCTTTCACAAGTACATATTAGCCTGGCTGAATATATAGTTTTTTCACAATATTTTTGGGGGGGTTGAGGGGAGAACTGCTGTAGATATATGGTTTATAGTGCTCCCTAACCACCACTCACCATCCTGATTCTCTGCACACTTGAAAAGTATATTACTTTCTCTGAAATGATAATAGTGGTACAAAACAGCAATGGTTTCTAATGCTAATTTTTTTTTCTTATTTTTTTAGATTTTATTTATTTATTTGAGAGAGAGAAAGCACACACGCAAGAAGAAGGGCAGAGGGAGAGGGAGAAGCAGGCTTCCCACTGAGCAGGGAGCCCAACATGGGGCTCCATCCCAGGACCCTGGGATCATGACCAGAGCTGAAGGCAGACGCTTAACGACTGAGCCACCCAAGCACCCTAAAGCTAACTTTCTACATAAAGGGGAATTCATTAGATAATATGGGGAATTTGAGATTAGTAAAATTTCCTGGGAGTTTCACTATGTTTCCTCTTTGGTATTTAAAAAAGAAAAAAGTAATTGTCATGGATTATTGATTCGGATTCTTTTGTTTACAAAGGAGAAATTCTGGATATGTGGGAGGGATGGGGGTTACATGTGATTTTTGGTGCGTAGGGGAGGAGAGTTGCATATTATTTTCTGCTTGGATCCTTAAGGGAGTTTCTCTTTCATTCTGAAAAAAAAAAAACATAATATATCTGTGTTTAAAACATGTTGACTGATCATTTGTGACACCTTTAGAGCTTTTTCATATTGGAGAAATTTTCTTCTATAGCTTCTTTAACAACTGCTTCTTTTTCTTCTCTTTTCTTTTTTAAAAGGTTTTATTTATTCATTTGTCAGAGAGACAGAGAGAGCACAAGCAGAAGGAGAAACAGGCTTTCTGCTGATGGGGGAGCCCAATGTGGGACTCCACCCCAGGATGCTGGGATCATGACCTGAGCCAAAGGCAGACACTTAACTGACTGAGCCACCCAGGTGTCCCTAACAACTGCTTCTTTTATGCTGTTATATTTTCTTATTGTTTAAATATTTGTATAAGTAGCAGAGTTTTCTTGACTTTCCCCATATATTTTATATTTCTGAATGTCATTTTAATCTCTCCATGCTTTGCCACTAAACATTCATTGAACACATTTTATAAATTACTGCTTTCTTCTGTATGGTATCTACCTGATTTATATAATATTATTTATTGTAATTGATTCTCTTAAGGAGTATGTGATCTTTCTTTAAAAAGAGCCATTACCCAAGTTTGAAATCTTTAGTAAGACATTTTGGCCACCCCTTCACGCTATGTGAGTGAAGTATAGAGAGAATGAGATGTTACCAGCAGGCAACTGCAGAGTGTACGACCAATGGTGCAGATACTGATGGCATTTGCTTTACTTGCCTTCACATGTCCTTATTTCAGTATTGGCTTATCCCCGGTTTCCCAGAGCTTATGGTTTTGGTAGTGGTGCTGGTGGAGGGGAAGTTCTTTTTGGGAGAAGTCTCTATCTTCTCAATTCCCACGCAAGTTTTCCTTTAGCAAGTGATTGGTTAGTATGTCATACCAAGTTCTATTTGAACTGAATAAGAATGTCTCAAAGTTTCTGGCATATTCAGTCATTTTTCAGTTTCCACGCTAGATTTAACTTGAAGTAACTGGAATCAAATGTGTAGGTTCATATAGGAACCTCAAAATCTAATTGTATGCTTTGTTTGTTTGTTTTGTTTAGATTTGATGTTGATAGATATACCAGCATCTTATACTAATATAAAGATGAATAACCATGTCCTTTACACTTATATTTATGAAAAGTCAGAAAATAAATACATAGCTTTCAAAGGAGTAAAGAAAAAGAATAGTGGTTTTTCTGACAAGGATGACTGTTGTAAGGATTATGAAGTATAGAAATTTAATTAATTAATTCCACCAATATTTATTATATAAACTATGTATAAGGCACAGTATAAAGTACTGAAAATATAGACATAATACTATCTTCACAAGTAACTTTGGCACTGTCATTCAACACATATAATTTGTTCATTGTCATTTTTTTTTTAAGATTTTATTTATTTATTTGACAGAGAGATAGAGAGAGAGCACAAGTAGGCAGAGAGGCAGGCAGAGGGAGAGGGAGAAGCAGACTCTCCACCGAGCAGGGAGCCCAACATGGGGCTCGATCCCAGGACCCTGGGATCATGACCTGAGCCGAAGGCAGCCACTTAACCGACTGAGCCACCCAGGTGCCCCTGTTCATTGTCATTTAACCAACCCCTTTATGTATTTTAAGACTTAAGATTTTGCCATCTGGAAATCATAATTATATTAATAATATTTTACTGAATATTCTCTATCATTTTTATAGTTTCATTTCTTTCAGGAATAAGATGATTTATTTTTACTACTCACCAGTTAACACCAGTGGTATTCTGTGTGACTTTTACTTTAAACATCCCTTTCCTCACTTCCTTGTTACTTACTTGTATTATGTCACAGTTATGATGACATGTTTAAATAACTACCTAACAAAATTGGTATATAGATTAATTCATTGGAATATTTATTTTTAAAATGTGTATTATAGATACTGATTTGAATCACAGGTCTATTTTGAGGACATTTTGGATTCAATGTCTAAATGATTTGACATTGCTTTTTAATAGACCCAGCTCAAGGATCATTTTGTAAAGCTCCTATGTTCCAGGCATTGTCTAAGTTCCTAGAATACAGTTGTGGAAGCTAAGTGTCTCCAAAATATTGGGGGTAGACAGATAATCAGAAAGTAAATCTGTGAAGTCAAGTCACCAATAAAATATGACAATATAGTAGACAGTAATATGGGATGGGGTGAGGTTACTGTAGATGTGCCCATCAAGTCAAGAAAGGTCCTTCTGAAAAGATAACATCGATCAGAGAATAAGAATAATAGGAAAAAACTATCCATTAGAGAATCTAGGCAAAAAACATTCCAGACAAAAGGAAGAATATTTGAAAACATTCTTAATTAAGAGTAGCTCAGCAGATGTGGAGGTCATAGAGGAAGACACTATGAAACATAATGTGCAAGGGGAGGAAGATGTGAAGTGAGAGTGGAGACCCAGGCAAGAGATGCACATGTTTTTATGCCATGATAAAGATTTGGAATTTAATTATAAGTGTTATGAGAAGTCATTGAAAGATGACATGTTAGATAGTGAGATGATCTGATTTATATTATTAAAGATTAGCTGCAAGAGAAGAAGTTACAGAGAAGAGTGAATGCAGAGAGACAAGAGATCCTACTGCAGAAGTACAGATGACAGATATTGGTTTATTTTATGATTATGTCAGTGGGGATAGAGAATGGGAGAGAGAAAACAGAGGAGTCCACTTTGGTGTTGAGGCAAATGATTTCCTGAGGAATTGGATTTAGAAAGTGAGAGTAAAGTGGCGCCTGGGTGGCTCAGTCAGTTAAGCGTCTGCCTTCGGCTCAGGTCATGATCCTGGAGTCCCAAGATCGAGTCCCGCATCGGGCTCCTTGCTCAGCAGGGAGTCTGCTTCTCCCTCTGACCCTCCCCCCCTCATGCTCTCTCTCTCTATCTCATTCTCTCTCAAATAAATAAATAAAATCTTTAAAAAAAGAAGTGAGAGTAAAAAAAGAGAAAACAAAGATAATCACTAAGCTTTAACTTGAACAACTAATTCTATGAATCTGAAAGAGACTGAAAAAGAAGGATGAAGTGTTGGAAAGCGGTGAACGAATTAATTTCGCAGGGACACCTGGCTGGCTCAGTCAGTTAAGCGGCTGCCTTTGGCTCAGGTCATGATCCCAGGGTCCTGGGATCGAGCTCCGCATCGGGCTCCCTGCTAGGCAGAGAGCCTGCTTCTCCCTCTGCCTGCCAGTCCCCCTGCTTGTGTGTCCTTTCTCTCTTTGACAAATAAATAAATAAAATCTTTTAAAAAACGAATTAATTTTGCAGCCATTAACTTTAATATAATGGTCATGTACACAGTGCAGTTGTCAGGGGGCTATTGGATCACAGGACTGGAGTCATGGTATAAATCAGTATAAATCCATGGCACTGTTTGAGATTCTCAAGGGGTAGTATATAACAGAGAGAAAAAAAAACAAACACAAACAAAACAGGTCTAGATAGAATTCTTTAATTTGGAATATTATATTAAGAGTTGTATAGGCAATGTATTCTGAGTATCATCTGAAATTAATCAAATTGCTATTGATTTAATATTTTGTGATCCTGTTTCTTGCACAATAATAATTACTAAAATATATGGAAAGAGTATTATGTGCCCAGTGCCATGCTAATTGGTTTATTCATTTTAACTAGGCAAAGTTCTGTGGTAAGTTCTAAAATTAGTTCCATTTAAAGGATGGAACAACCCAGGCTAAAGATAAATAACTCTCTCAAATATGCTCAGCTAGTAGGTGGTAGAACCAGCATTAGAATCCAGCAGTTTGACACAGGCGCTCACCCACCTTATTTTACTTCAAAAGGCATTATGTTTGCTTAATACATATATTGTGCTTATCCTTCCAGAGGCGAGCAGTAAATTTCCTGGAGACACTAGGATTTTTGGTGAATTGGTTAAAAATCTGGCCCCAATTGTCTGCCTATATCCATGTCTGTTGAAATGTGATTTTACAGTTTAGTTCCTCACATCAAGAGGTGATACTATTTACCTCTACCCCTTGAAACGTGAAATCCATGCAAAAGACTTTGGCTAGCACAATATAAATAGAATATTCCTTTTGAAATAGGATCACAAATATTAGGTCAATGTCAGTTTGATTGATTTTAGATCCTACTCAGAACTCATTGTGCCTATAGGCTCTTAATATAGCATTTCAAATTAAAGAAAGGTATATGGGGAAAGATAAAGTTAGAATTAATTAGGATCAGGACATATTTTGAGAATAGTCCTGATAGCATTTGTTGTTCATGTGAAGACTTTTGGGATTAACTAACATAGAAAACTATAGAAGAATAAACAGATTTGAAAGGTATGATCTGTGAATCTAGGTCCTACTTTGGGTTTATTTTGGTATAATCAATTTTTCTGAAAGATATTTGGGTATATGAACCTAAAAATTAATAGAGAGGCCATAGCTAGAGAAAAATACTTAGGGACCATCTTACTTAGATGGGCATATAGATAAAATGCTCAGAAAGAAAGTCAGGATAATGAAACATCCTAACTTTTAATGTCATTAGTTGAGGGGAAAAACAATCTGCTACTCATACTAAAAGAGAACTATTTGAATAGTGAAAGAAAATGGATAAGACACATCATAGCATAGAAACTCTCGCTAAAACACCATGTTAAGACATGGTGTTGGTTCTTGTTAGAAATGTTTCAGTGCAGGGGTGGGGGAAAAGTTGGATCGGGTGGAGAACTGGATTAGAGAATGGATTGGAAGTAAGGAAATTGAGACTGAAAGATGCAGAAGTCGTGAAAAGGAAAAATTTGAGAAAATTGTATATACATAATGATTTATGATGTATATTGAATAATTTCACATTCTATATTTTCCTTATTTTTATATTTCTTCTGTGTGTGTGCACTACTTTGTTTCCAAAAGGTAGACTGAAAAGAGGAAAAAGGGAAGCTGGAAGGGAATGTAGGATTATAATACCTTTTTTTTTTAAATGGGAATGTCATGAATATATTTATAGACTGATTTAAAAACAACGTCATTAAGGACAAATTGTTAAAAGTAAAAAAGAGAGAGATATAACTGATAGACCAAATACTTGAAGAAGATGGGAGTGGGTCAGGTAAAATCACTGAAGAAAGTGTTAGTTGCAGTCAATACTGAATATGTGCCAAATAATATGCAAGGAATTTTCCTATTTATTTGATGCTCACAAAATTATGATACTATCTTTGGATGTATGGATTTAAAAAAAAACAAGTTTTATTGTGGTTAAACAAGTATTGAAGGTCAGAGAGCTTTGTAATGATAGAGCTTGTATTACAACTTAATGCTTTTTTCTATGTGCTCTTCTCTTTTATCAATTAAGTAATTTTTAATCTAATTCAGATATCTAGTGGAAAGTAAACTATTATTGAAATAATTTCTAATTTACTTTGGTCCATCAATAATTGCTTATTTCCCAGGAGCCTAAGAATACAAAATTCAAAAGAACAAGAAGTATATCTTTCCGAAAGACATAGAAGTGTTGTCTTAAAATAATTTTTTTTCTCATTCCTTCTGTTTCACTACAGAATTCTTTCTGTTTTACTAAGCTTACTACCTTGTCTAAGGAAAGGAGAGACTTGAGAAAAGTAAGACCAAGAAAAAAAATATATATATATATATGATGAGAAAAAGAAAAAAAATAAGGGCTCATTTTCTAAGGAAAAAGTTTTAAATGTTAAAATAACAGAAAATAAAATGTTACGATATTATATGTATTTCAAGAAGTAGGTAAAAAACGGTCCATGCATTAAACACAAAGTAACAAAACTGCTTTGTAGGAATTTCACTGGCATTATTAGTAATCAAGTCTTAGATCTATTAGTATAAGATTCTTAAATCTTTCTCTCTGGTTTGGCTCTTCTGAATACAATCCCTGTTGGTCATTGTGGGCTTTATAATGGACAGTGAGTTTCTCATACTTAGGGTTTGCTTGCATCATTAAAAGAGAAAATGTTCCTACCTCAAGGGCTGTAAACCACTGCAAAAGAAATAAAAAGCTGAAAGTTTTCTTTTCCCAAAACCCTTACCATCTGCAGAGACATATTACAGTGAAGTGTTATGTGTAGCTCTTTCCAGAGGTAGGAAATACCTGAAATGCTCTTACTAAAAGCTGCAGCTTGATGGATATAAATGGACCTATACATCACTATGGTAGGATGGAAAAAAAAAATAAACAAATGGTAGTGTCTCAGACTTAAAGAATAAAGACAAGTAAACACTGTAAATGATAAAACTGTACTTGTATTAGGGTAAAGTAAATAATTTTTAGCTACTAGACACTTAATTTAGATTGTTTGTTAAGATGAACAATACTAACAATACCATTTAAATCACTGAGGCCTAACTTTTCAAGAAGTTCTTGCCATATACTGTTTTTTTTTTTTTAGAGAGACAGTGCACAAGTAGTGGGGGAGGGGCTAGGGGAAGGGAGAGAGAATCTTAAGCAGGCTCCAAGCCCAGTGCAGAGCCAGATGCTGGGCTCGATCTCACAACCATGAGATCACGACCTGAGCCAAAATCAAGAGTCGGTTGCTTAACTGACTGAGCCACCCAGGTGTCCCTACAGTTACTATTAAAAAGAAAATAAAAATAAATCCTTATGATTCTATGTGTCTTTTTAAGATGATATGGACTGTGTTATAAGACAATAGCCATCAATACCACATAATGTGGAAGTAGTACTGACATTCTCAAAATCTCATCTTAATGTATTTAATATGTGGCTTGGAAAAGCAGTAATATAGTATTGAGCAGAATATTTGGACATACTGTAACACAGAACAGAGCTATAATTTTCCAAAAATGATAGATCCTAGTGTTAACAAAACATCTCAATTGTTAGAAAACAATGAACTTTTATTGTGAACAAAAATCACTGTGTTAGTATTTTTGTATACTTTGGGTAAATCCCTAGCAGTGCAATTGCTGGATTGTAGGATAGTTCTATTTTTAACTTTTTGAGGAACCTCCATACTGTTTTCCAGAGTGACTGAACCGGTTTGCATTTCTCCACATCCTCACCAACACCCATTGTTTCTTGTGTTGCTGATTTTAGCCATTTTGACAGGTGTGAGATGGTATATCTCATTGTAGTTTTGATATGTATTTACCTGATGGTGAGTGATGGTGAGCATCTTTTCAGGTGTCTGTTGTATGCTTTGGAAAAATGTTCATATCTTCTGCCCATTTTTTAACTGGGTTGTTTGTTTTAGGGGGTGTTGAGTTTTAAAAGTTCTTTATATATTTTAGATACTAACCCTTTATCAGATATATCATTTGCAAATATCTTCTCTCACTTCATAGGTTGCCTTTTAGTTTTGTTGATTGTCTCCTTCACTGTGCATAAGCATTATCTACAATAGCCAAGTTATGGAAACAGCCCAAGTGTCCATCAACTGATGGATGAATGAATTTCATTCATAAAAAAGAATGAAATTTTGTCATTTGCAATGACATGGATGGAACTAGAGAGTATTAGGCTAAGTGGGAAAAAAAGCAGTTAGAAAAAGACAAATACCATATGATTTTACTCATATGTGGAATTTAAAAAACAAAACAAACAAGCAGAGGGGGAGAAAAAGTGGGGGGGGGGGAAGAGAGACAAACCAAGAAACAAACTCTTAACTATAGAGAACAGATGGTTACCAGAGGGGAGGTGGGTGGGGGATGGGTGAAATAGGTGAAGGGGATTAAGAGTACACTTATGATGAGCACTGAGCAATGCATAGAATTGTTGAATCACTATATTGTATACCTGAAACTAATATTACACTGTATGTTAACTAACTGGAATTTAAATAAAAAACTTTTAAAAATCAGTGGAATCCTCAAAATATTATAGCCAATGGCCTAGAGCATGTAACTAATTTTTTTTAGTGATCTGAATTAAAAGAACCTCTAGCTTTGTGTTTCAGTTATGCTTCCAAATAATCAATCAGTAATCCTCAGTCTCTGAGCTGGAACTTTAAGAACAAGTCTTGGGCATTGGAATGGATAGACCTGTGGAGTTCAGAACATAGGACAGCTCTCTGGTGTACTCCAATAGAAGAGTTATTGTGCAGGTAATATATTTGGTCATGATTAAGCATTTGACTAGCCAGATGTTTCTCTCTCCCTTGCTCAATCTCACAGTCCATCAGAACCACCCTCATCGATTGAATGATTATTTGTGAAAGAACTGCATCAGCCACATGTGAAGTGAATTCCCAAAATTATATAATTTAGTATGAATGTTCTTGAAGTTGCCTAAAGTTGAGAACATACTGAAATATAATTTTTATTCTTGCTAGTTTCCAAATAGTTATATATTTCTTTAAAATGTTTAAAAAAATGAATCTGGTTTTAGAAGGAGCAACAATGTCAACCACTTTCCAAATTAATGCACTTGTTCCAGTCATTTGAACAGAGCACCCACTCATCTAGCAATTACTACTGTGCCTAGCTGCCACTTAAATGATGAAATCAATAACTAATCACTCATAGAGTGTTTAGCTATGGTTTAAATGGACCTGAAATTATTCTCAACACTTTGGCAATATACATTACAAGCACATACAGGCTTAACAAATTAATTAAATTACTATAAACTTCTTAATATTAAGGATTTCTTTCTTGCAGTTTGTAGATTTCCACATGCTACAAAATTTTACAAAAAAAAAGCTTTATTGTTTATAAAAAGGAAAAAAAATGACAAAATATAGAAGCAATTAAAAGAAACAAAGGTACATGTAACGGAAGGTACTACATTTTGCTGTGATTTCCTGACAGATAATGGGAACTCGTAGGTTTATTTAGTTCACATTGTATTGCCATTGTACAGAAATTCTTTAGTATGGGCATTTTTTGTGGCATAAAAGAAGTTAACCTTAAATATTTTGACTTTTATAAGTAAAACTTATCCATAAACATTTGTCAAATAAAAACAAATCTGGACTTAGTAGAGACTTTTTTCAAAAGAATAATCGCAAGGAAGAAAAGGGGTTCTTGCAATAGGGGGAATACGGTGCGAGCTTCTGAAAAGTTAGTTTTTTGGGTTTTTTGGTTTTGTTTTCTTGTTTGTTTCCATGGAGAGGATTAAACAAAGCTAGAAAGAAACAGATGTGAGGAATAAAACAATGGAGTGATTGGATAGTCCATGAGAGAATGTTTACCCAGAGACTAGCCTTTTCTTAGGAGGGACTGTATGCTGGCTTAAATCCAGGAATTTGTGGGAAGAAGAGAAGCCTAAACATAATTCAGTTTACAACTGTTTTCGTACCATTGATCAGTGGGGACAAGCAATTCAGCTAATCATTCATGAGGCAAAGACTGGGAATTTGAAGAGTCTTTGGCCTGTCATAAGTAGTCCAGAAGGGCCATCTGTGATTCTTATCTAAGTCCTGTGGGGGAAGGGTCAGTCTTGGCAGTAAGCCATTTCCCAGCATACAAAGGGTAGGGGGCTTTCTTAACCTCTGCTGTCTTCTAGGATCACAGGGCCTGGGTAACCTTCAACATTGTCACATTGTAACGTTCTTCAAATGACATTTTTTTTTAGTGATATTGTTAAAGTTGAAGACAATATTCATTTTAATTTTAATAAAATGTTTCTGATGAGAAGTAAATACACTGTAATCTAAGTACTTTCTTTTTAATTTAATAAAGGGATTTTGGATAATCTAGAGTGATAACCAGTTAACATGTTGCAATGTTCTGAAAAGTAATGTGTTGTAATATGTCACAGAGACCCATTTTACCATATGAGGACCTATAAAGAAGGCAATGGCTATGAACCAGGAAGAAGGTCCTCACCAGAATTACAACCATGCTGGTGCATTGATTTCAGACTTCACAGACTACAGAACTGTGTGAAAAAACTTACTGTTGTTTATAAACTACTCAGTTGGTGGTATTTTGATATAGCAGCTCAAACATACAAAGACATATGTTTATAATAATCTCTATCTCAAACATCAAATTAACTCAAATAAGCATTTGGCAAATGCTAGGTTGATTAAATTAATGGTTGAGTTCTCTGAAAAACATTTGAAATGCTGGAGATCTGTGTTTTTGATTGGCAAGAATTTTATACGTTTTATGTCCCATATTAAGAGAAATAAGGTTTTATTTGATTAATAGTATTTAAAAGTTTGATATATGTCAGAAAATATTTTGAAGAAATGTTCTTTTGTTCAAAGAGTGATCACTTGTGTTTTCTAAGTAGGAAAGTAGTATTGTTAAATTGGATTAAAAAATAAAAACAGCAGTGTGGAGTTTATATTGTAATAAAAAGATTTGTGTGACATCGATTCACATAAGGATACTCTCATTTAAAAATGATGGCCAGGGGTGCCTGGGCGGCTCAGTCGATTAAGCATCCGGCTCTTGATTTCAGTTGAGGTCATGAGCTCAGGATTGTGAGATCAAGTCCCACGTCAGGCTCCATGCCCAGCACTTAAGATTCTCTCTCCCTCTCCCTCTGTCCATCTCCCCATCTCTCATGCTCTAAAAAAATAAATAAATGAAAATAAAATAAAATAAATAAAAACAATGGCCAATAAAAACACCTTTCTGCCCCCCTCAGATAAATAAATCTGATTTTCTCACATACCTGTATACATGTTTAACTGAAATTCCAGAATTCAGTGTCTTATTAAATGGAATTTTTTTTTTGCTAGAAAAATAAAAATTAACCTTCAAGTTCCTTAAAATAATCTTGGCATGGACTCAATAGTATGCCTAATTTTTCCAGGGCCAGCGTATCGATGGGCCTTAAATAATCTACTTCACAACCTTTTATTGAACATGCATATATCATTCATGGGAGATGCTGGTGAATGATTTACTTTTTAAAAAATGGCCAAGTAGTGTGCAAGACTATTGAATCAGAGATCTGTACCTCTGAAGCAAATAATACATTAGATGTAAAAAAAAAAAAATGGGGAAAAACACAAGCTTTGGTTGAAAATACTGTGAGTTCAAATCCACATTCCCCCTCTGGATGATCTTATTTCCTGTCTCTGAAGCATGGTTTCCTTATCTATAAATGGGACTACCAACGCTTTTGCCATGTTTGCATGTTATGAGTAAGTACCAACATCTACCTGGAAGACAGGAGGAGCCCACTAAATACTAACTGCCGAGTGAGCTATTATTTTACTTACTACTTATTCCCCTTCTACCCTCAAGTGTCTTATTTTACTGTAACAGGTGGAGATCAATAAATAGAAAACTTCCTTTAAAAAAAAAATGGCCAAGTAAGTCTGGGACAGGGAAGTAATGATAGAAATGTTAACTGGAATAAGATTGTTTTCTGTTTAGAATCAACAACATATACAACCAGTCAGATGGAATACAGTAAGGACATCAGTAATATGGCTGAATAAGATGTCCATTGCTTATACTCACTTCAATGACAACAACTTGGCATCCATTGAAGGACAAAAGTGACTTTGTGGGATCTGGGGATCCACATAGAAGACTGTGAAAACCGAGGACAGTCCAAGACCGAGGAAAACCATATGGGGAACACAGCCTCATATCCAGGCAGCTGACACACCAACTGTGGTCTCTGCTACAGACCCAGAAATAGCTTGATGCCCCTGAGGACTCAGCTACAGGTCTGGCTTGATCCTGTCACCGGCACCATATGCCAAAGGACCTGGGAGCAGTCGTGTTCATCCATACATCAGGTGATAGACATACAGAATTCAGGCTGCGGACCCTGAAGTGGTCTGTAAACTGGCCCCAACCCCTCTCGGCCACTGTCCCAGAGCCCCTAGAGGCAAGCTCACCAATTTCAGTTAGAATGTAGATCCTGACAGTCCCCTGCAACTGGACTCCTGTCCCAGCTTCAGTCCATAAAGAGTTTTGCTGGCACAGAGTGTCTGAAGGAGACAGTACTATCTATGACCCTGGAGATCCTGAAAGGGCTCTAGATGGGGGCTCCAGCTTCCTCACAGCCACAGTCTGCCAATATGCCAGCAGTCCTGAGGGTCCAGGGTTCCAGTGGAGATATTCCTGTCTGTTTCCGAAGATCCTGAAAGGTCCCTATACTCAACTCCAGGATCCTCTTAGCCATAGTCTATGAAGAGGCCTGCTGGCACCGGGACCCAGCAGGAAAGACTTCTGCCTGAGCCCCCAGAATTCTGCAAGGGCCTATTACAATGCACAGCTCTCTCCCAGCCACAGGTCACCAGCAGGCCTGCCAGCACAGGGACCAGATGGGAGACACTCATGTTTGTGCCTCAGAGAATCCTAAAAAGCTTCTGCACAACAAAAGCAACAATCAATAGCATGAAGAATAAAACTATGGAATAGGAGAAAATATTTGCAAACTATATATCAGATAAGAAATTAACATCCAAAATATATAAGGAACTCAGACAACTCAATAGCAAAAAAAAAAAAATTTTTAAAAATCCAAATAATCCAGTTAAAAATGGGCAAATGACCTAAATAGACATATTTTCCAAAGATGACATAGAAATGGCCAACAGGTGCATGAATAACATCACTAATCATCAGAGAATGCAAATCAAAACCACAATAAGATATCACCTCATACCTGTTAGAATCACTATTACCAAAAAGACAAGAGATAACGTATTGGCGAAGATGTGGAGAAAAAGAAACACTTGTACACTGTTGGTGGGAGTGTAAATTGGTACAACCCCTGTGGAAAACTGGAGTATGACGGTTCCTCAAAAAATTAACAGTAGAGGCAACATTTGATACAGCAACCCCATTTTGGTGTATATATCTGAAGGAAACTAAATCACTATCTCAAAAAGATATCTGTATCACCATGTTCATTGTGGCATTATTCATAAAACCAAGACCTGGAAACATCTTGAGTATCCATCAACAGATGAATGGGTAATAATAAAAGTGTGATATGGGGCGCCTGGGTGGCTCAGTCGTTAAGCGTCTGCCTTCGGCTCAGGTCATGGTCCCAGGGTCCTGGGATAGAGCCCCGCATCGGGCTCCCTGCTCAGCGGGAAGCCTGCTTCTCCCTCTCCCACTCCCCCTGCTTATGTTCCCTCTCCCCCTGTGTCTCTCTCTGTCAAATAAATAAATAAAATCTTTAAAATAAAATAAAATAAAATAAAATAAAAGTGTGATATGTAGACACAATGGAATATAATTCAGCTATAAAAAAGAATGATATCCTGCCATTTGAAACAATGTGGATAGACCTTGAGGGCATTATGCTAAATGAAACAGTTGAATAGAGGAAGAAAAATACTGTATGATCTACTTATCATGGTGAGCATTGAGCAATGCATAGAATTGTTGAATCGCTGAAACTAATACAACATTATATATCAACTATACTTCAAAAATAAAATACAAAAAAAAAAAAAAATAATTTTTTCAAGTAAAAATTTATTTTAAAAAATCACATGAATTCACTTACATATGGAATCTTAAAAAAAAAAAAAAAGCCAAACTCATAGAAACAGAGGAGAGTAGAATGGTGTTTATTAGGACAAGGAGTGGGGAAAATGGGGAGATGTTGGTCAAAATGTACAAACTTCCAGTTATCAAATGAGTAAGTTCTGGAGATCTAATATTCAGCAAGGTGTCTATACTGTATTATATACTTGAAAGTTCCTGAGAGTAAAGCTTTAATTCTTACCACAATCACATATGCACACAAAAGGTAATTATGTGAGGTGATGGAAGCGTTAACTACCCTAACTAATCCTATTATGGTAATAATGTGGTAATTGAGGCATGTATCAAATCAACACTCCATACACCTTAAACAATGTTATATGTCAATTGTCTCTCAATAAAGCTGGGAAGCAATTAATAATAAGAAGAAAGCATTGATGTTTAGTCTGAGGTTTGTGGCTTAAATTAGTGGGAATGATGTTCCTGAAGACATAAGCATTAAAGAAGGAGCAGGTGAGGTGGGCCTTCTACAGCAAATGGTGTGGGGAGGGAATGGTGTTTCCACTTCAATGACATCTCTAGCATCTATTGATTCCTCATTGCCCCTATTTGGTTCTCTTGGTCCAAGAAGATAACAAAGTCAATATCAGGGATCATGAGATGGCATAGCTGCTTGGCATAAGCCAAACCAGGCAGAAGTTGGAAGGTTGAAGAAAATTGTGTTGCATGTTTTGAGTTTTCTATTTTGATAACAATCACTTTTAAGTTGCATTTCTTTTGTCCTCCATTTTGATTATCTTCTCTTACTTAACCTCTTTGCCTGTTCCCCTCGCATTCACTGTTAATATTTCGATTGAATTCTATTTTTCAGCCTTATTTATCACACTTAAGAGTACATAATAATTCTGTAGTTATGTTAGCTTAGAATCCTCAAATTGTTTCCTTAGCTTGTCAATTTCTCTTTTCAACTCTGATTCCACTTTGCTTAAATATTACATCTTTGAGCTTTTATTTTACTGATTTCAGGATTTTAGTAATTTATTTCTATAGCATGTAACAACTTATTATTAATAAAACTAGGGTTTTTATTATCTCTGCTTCTTACTCTTTGGATTACATTTCCCTATAGCCTGAATTTTCCATCATCTTTGCAAACATCAGTTTTTGCCACTTGGTTACTTTTGCATATTTGAATAATTTTCACGCTATTCTTCTTAATTTTGCTTTTGTTTAAAGTGGCATGCTCTATCTAATCTTCCCAGTCGGTCCCCTGTAAAACAAATGTAGATTATTTTATTTCCATGTTTTCAATATAGTATGAGGGCCAGAAATTGTGTTAAATCTACCTTTTTAGAGTCCAGGAGCATAAACCACTTCTTGAAGACCTGACTTTGATCTCTCTTTTGATTTGTTTTTTCTGTGTTATATATTAGGTGTCATTTCATTTCTTTTGGGATATTCTACCACAAAGATTGATACTCATAAGCCTGAGGTAAATTCCTAATGTGGCATGAAGCTTTGCAGCCAATGCTTACCTTAAAGTATGTTACCATTATTCAGCACCACATCATTTCTCTCCACCCATCATTACAAGCTCAAAGAGCAAAAAGCTTAGGGCACCTACTGGTTTGGACACAGTTTTTATTAGTACATTGCAGGAATGGAGAATTTCACCTGAAGCTCTCAATGTGTCTCCTTGTTTCATATTCCTATTCTCTCTGGGGATCCCAGTACATTTATTTTCTCTTGTCCACAGTACTTTTCAATTATTATTTCTTGTGGAAAGAATTAGCTCTCTGTAGTTATGATAACTGCATTTTCTCTCTGCCTGCCCAGAAAGGAAAGATAAAGTTTTGAGCAGCTATAGTTCCTTCTGCCTCTGTTGAGATAGTTTGGTATTGACAATAAGAGATTTTTCAGGGACACTCCCATGATCATTATAATGGGAGATGTTCCTGGGTATTGTCAACCTATCTCCTTTCTCAAGTGCTGAGAGCTTATCTTCTTTAAATTAAATTATCTTCTTTAACTTAAAAGAAGAGCTCATCTTCTTTAAATTAAAAATGGTAAAGGGCTCCTGGGTGGCTCAGTCAGTTAAGCATCTGACTCTTGATTTCAGTTTAAGTCATGAGCTCAGGGTCCTGAGATGGAGCCTGGCATCAGGCTCCTGGCTGAGCAGGAAGTCTGCCTCTCTCCCTCTCCCTTTGCCCCTCCCCACCCTTGCTCACTGGCTCTCTCTCTCTCTAAAATAAATAAATAAATCTTTAAAAGAAAATACTTCAAAAAATTAAAAATGGGGGGCGCCTGGGTGACTCAGTCGCTAAGGGTCTGACTTTGGCTCAGGTCATGGTCCCAGGGTCCTGGGATCAAGCCCCACATAGGGCTCCCTGCTCAGTGGGAAGCCTGCTTCTCCCTCCCCCACTCCCCCTGCTTGTGTTCCCTCTCTCATTCGCTGCATGTCTCTCTGTCAAATAAATAAATAAAATCTTAAAAAATTAAAATTAAAATTAAAAATGGTTAATAAAATGAAATACTTCACCACTCTCTTTCCTAGCTTTCCTTGAAGCAACACTTAGGATTATTTTATCTCAGGAGGCTTCCTGTTAAGTTTACACCTTAAGATCTGAACCTTCATACAGGCTTAGTTTAAAATCTCAACAACTAACTTTCACTATTTCGTAGAAATATTTAGACTTAACTAGTTTTGGTTTCAGCTGAATTTTTTTTGAAAAATTATTGTTAGTGGTTTACCAAGATTTATTTTTGTTTTATATCAAATAAATACAGTCCTTCAACTGCCCAGAGATTGGTCAAAAGGAAGGCAGGTTTTTATTCTTCTATGATCTAGAGATATGTACTGTGGTGGGTTAGATTTTGGCCTCAAAAAAACAGGTCTAAGTCCCAACCCCTGGAACCTAAAAAAGGTACCATTATTTGGAAAAAGGTACTTCGTACTTGTAATTAAGTTAAGAATCTGGAGATGAGATCATCCTGTGTTTTTATACGAGAAGCAAAGGGAATGTAAAGATTACAGACATGCTGCCATAAGCCAAGGAATGCCTAGAAACACCAGAAGCTGTAAGAGGCAAGAAAGAAATCTCCCCTAGAGCCTTCTGGCCCCCAGAATTATAAGATAATAAATTTCTGTCATTTTAAGCTACGAACCTTGTGGTAATTCATTGCAGTAGCCTTAAAAAAATCAATACCTGTCCTTTAAGTGGGACTTTCTACCAGATGCAATGTGATTAGTAGGCCATGAATCTCCTACTCCTATAGAGATGCCAGCAAAATCTATCCCCATACCTAATTTATTCATTCTTATTAGTTCTACATTTCAGATATTTGGGATCTCAAAAGACAGCATACTGCAGTGATATAACCACAAACTTTAGAGATAGGCTGACTGGGTTCAAATTACAGCTTTAGTACTTCTTAGCTATGTGACTTTGAACAGATTATTTGCTATCTCTTTACTTAAGTTTCTTCTCCAGAGAATGGGAATAATGATGGTACATATCTTATATGTTGCAAGAAATAAATGACTTAATAAAATGAAGGACTCAGAATAAGATCTAGCACATAGTTGCTGCTACATATAGCTCGTATGGTTATTTAGCTTGTATGGTTTTATAACCAGTTGGAAGGTCAATTATTTAAAGAATAAAAATTTCACTGAGGATGAAAACTATCATTTTCCATCTTGTTTAGCATAACCAATTGAAGAGTAACTGTTTATTAAAAGTTAGTAATGTCGTTAGAGATGGTAGATGAAAACTATCCTCTGCCTATGCAATGGGATGATATTTAACATTATAAGGATATAATGAGAAGTGAGATTGAAAGAAGCTGTCCTATTTGATCCTAAGGAAATGGATCATGTGAAATAAATCCTCTTAATCCACACATCTTATAGATGAAATAGACCTAATGCCAACCTCAGAACTTACTTACTTTAAATATCTGGCATATATTCTAAATATATTTTGATATTATTAAATTCAAAAAAAGTCTATTGGATTAAAGACACATAAACAGTTAATGTTTATACTATTAGGGCTAACCTATCTTTTGGGCATAATTTCAGAAAGTTGCATCAACCTTTAGAAGAATTATCTTGCCATATGGATAAAATAATGTAGGAAAGGCCCCCAAATGTTAGCAGACAAATTAATAATAACATATACTTATCTACACATCTAAACATACATTTATCATACATATCTAAAACATTGTAATTTTTTTTTAAAGATTTTATTTATTTATTTGAGAGAGAGAGAATGAAAGACAGAGAACATGAGAGGGAGGAGGGTCAGAGGGAGAAGCAGACTCCCCGCCGAGCAGGGAGCCCGATGCGGGACTCGATCCCGGGACTCCAGGATCATGACCTGAGCCGAAGGCAGTCGCTTAACCAACTGAGCCACCCAGGCGCCCCTAAAACATTATAATTTTAATATATTTTAACACAATGGACACTACAGACAGTAATCCTCATAACAATGTTGTAAGATAGGATTGCATGTTGTTGATAATAAAACATGAGCCTCAGAGAGGTAAAAAGACTTGTCGAGGAATCCAAGCCCTCTGAATCATTAGAGAAAATCCTCTGTTAATTAACCAGCCGATTTATCTCACTTCATAGAATGGGAAGAGCACAGACTTCGAATTCATAGGACAAATAGACTATAATTCGGATAGTGATGCAATCACAGGGAAGACATTCCTCTATTCGGTTACCTTTGCGCCAACACTTATTACTCTCTTGGATAAAAAGCATGGAGCTAGAATGAATTACAAGGGTCTATCACTTTAGGTGGGGTCTGAAAAGGAGAACTTGTATGAACACAGTTCTCTATATCAAGCAGATTGGGCTTAAAGCAGGATCTGAATGAAGCATCAGGGAATTGAACTAGGAATAAAGGCTAAAAGCCTCTGTTTGGGAGAGACTGTTTTGTTTTGTTTTGTTTTCTTTCATCCACTCAACAAACATTTATTGAGGACCTACTAAGTATTAGAAATTTAACATATATATCAGAGAGAGCAACAACTTTTTTTTTTTTTTCCTTGCCAATTTGAAACGTATAGTCTGGCAAGGAGCTACTGGTGTAATCAAATCATTTTGTGTCTAGCTGTTCCAACCAAGGTGTTATGAATGCAAATGCTGAGCAGTTGTCCTTCAGTACCTCTGCTGTGAATGTTATCTGCTTGAGAGAAAAAAGTCCTTTAAAAAAATAGTCCTCTTGAAAAAAATAAAGCAACTAAGTTTGGACCAAAATGAGAAAAAAGGTTTCAGTTTGGGCTTTGCCAAAAAACTTTTTTCTCATTTTTTCTTTAATCCATAACAACACTAATCATATTAAGAAGTTGAAAGAATAATACAATTAACACAATTATATTTACTATCTAGAGGTTTTTTTTTCATTTTTTTTTCTTTACATTTGTTAAACTGAGCCTCATGGTAGGAAAGAAAAGTATTATTTGATTTGTAATGTGCATATTTTAAAATCATGTAGAAATGAGTACAAACTTCCAGTTATAAAATAAATAAGTCACAGGGATAAAAAGTCATAGCATAGGGAATATGGTCAATAATATTGTAATAACATTGTATGGTGACAAATGATAGGTACATTTATTGTAGTGTGCATTGTGTAATGTGCAGAATTGTCAGCTCACTATGTTATACACCTGAAATTAATTGTATGTCAACTATACTTCAATTAAAAAAGGTGAATAGTCATCACAAAGAAAATCAGAGACAAAATCAAGTAAATGTTATTTCTTTCTCCTATTACCAGATTTTGGAGCTTGTGATTCAGCACAGCTTAAGTAACGCTCATTATGCTAAATTTAACAGTATCTCTTTTGATAACATCCTCAATAAACTAAAACAGTAGATTCATGGGCATGCTGCTTATGAATATTTTGAGAAACAATGATCTGATGACCTATTGCTGCACAACAAATTATATCAAATCTTAAAATCACAATCTATTATTGTTGTTTACAATTCCATGGGTTGACTGAGCTCAACGGAATAGTTTTTTTTTTATTATTATTTAAATTCAAGTTAGTTAACATATAGTGTAGTATTGGTTTCGGGAGTAGAATTTAGTGATTCGTCACTTACATATAACACCCAGTGCTCATCCCAACAAGTGCCCTCCTTGACCCATTTAGCCCATTCCCCCCCGCCCATCCACCACCCCTCCAGCAGCCCTTAGGTTCTTCTCTATAGTTAAGAGTCCCTTATGGTTTGCTTTATTCATCAGCCAATGGACATTTGAGCTCTTTCCATAATTTGGCTATTGTGGACATTGCTGCCATAAACATTGGGTGCATGTGTCCCTTTAAATCAGCATTTTTGTATCCTTAGGATAAATACCTAGTAGTGCAATTGCTGGGTCCTAGGGTAGATCTATTTTTAACTTTTTGAGGAACCTCCATACTGTTTTCCAGAGTGGCTGCACCAGTTTGCATTCCCACCAACAGTGCATAAGGGTTTCCCTTTCTCCACATCTTCACCAACATTTGTTGTTTCCTGTTGTTTGTTAATTTTTGCCTTTCTGACAGGTGTGAGCTGGTATCTCATTGTGGTTTTGATTTGTTTTTCCCTGATGATAAGTGATGTTGAGCATTTTTTCATGTGTCTGTCAGCCATTTGTATGTCTTCTTTGGAGAAATTTGTCTGTTTATGTCTTCTGCCCATTTCTTAATTGGATTATTTGTTGTTTGGGTGTTGATTTTGATAAGTTCTTTATAGATTCTGGATATTAATCTTTTATCTGATATGTCATTTGCAAATATCTTTTCCCATTCCGTACATTGCCTTTTAGTTTTGTTGATTATTTCCTTCACCGTACAGAAGCTTTTTATCTTGAAGAGGTCCCAGTAGTTCATGTTTACTTTTGTTTCCCTTGCCTCCAGAGACACGTCTAGTAAGAAGTAGCTGTGTCTGAAGTCAAAGAGGTTGCTGCCTATTTTCTTCTCTAGGATTTTGATAGTTTCCTGTCTTACATTTAGGTCTTTCATCCATTTGAATTTATTTTTGTGTATGGTGTAAGAAAGTGGTCCAGTTTCATTCTTCTAGGTCACTGTCCAGTTTTCCCAACATTATTTGTTGAAGACACTGTCTTTTATCCAGTAGATATTCTTTCCTTCTTTGTCAAAGGTTAGTTGTTTAGTGGAATAGTTCTGGCTCAGGGCTCTCATGAGATTGCAGCCAAGTAGCAGCTGATGTGGAAGTCATTTATTAAAGACTAGATTCACCTGAGCTGCATGTGAGTCATGAGGTCACATGCTAGACGTTGATACTGAGGTCATTGGCCAGGAGCTCAACTGAGGCTGTTGACTGGAGTAATCCCATGTGTCTTTCCATATTGCTTGGGCTTCTCACAGCATAGCAGCTGATTCTAAGAGTGAGGATTCCAAGTGACAGGAAGTGGAAATTGATAGTCTCTTAAAGATAGGTCCAGAAATTTAAACGGTGCCATTTCTCCTATATTCTATCAGTCACAGAAGTCAATAGCCTGTCCATATTATAATGGGAAAGATAAAGCTCACACCTCTCATGGGGAGAGTTGTCAAAAAAAAGTCATCATTTTAATCCACAACACACAGAGAGGTTATACGCAAAGGTATATGCTATAACCTTAAATATTTCCCTATACACCTTTTACTCTGACAATATCAACTATATATTCCCTCATTTCCACTTGTGTTTCTAAAGGCTATTTCCTCTGCCTGGAATATTTTACTCTTTCTCCTTTCTTTTTGACCTAATTCATCCTTAAATACCTGGGTTTAATAGTAACTACTATATATCTATTAATGAAGTTATAAAATTTATGAGAAAACAAACAAGAATATAAAAGGAATAAAAAAGTTAGAATCTAATATTAGACCTATGAATCATTATTACTCTTCCTAACATATAAAATGTATTATGGCCCTTGCAAGCCATAGTTTCCTTTTAAATGTTTTCTCTTAGCTTGTTTATTCAATCTGGGTTTAATAATTAGAAGTGTAGTAGAGTTTTCTTGTTCACACTAGTTAGTAGAAAACAGTGGTTGACAAACTCTTTTTTTAAAGGGCCAGATAATAAATGTTTTCTGCATTACAGGTCAATATAGTCTCTGTCACATCATTCAGTTTTGCCCTTGTACCATTAAAGCAGACACTAATAATACATAAATAAATGGGTATAACAGTGTTTAAAAAAAAAAAAAAAACTTCGGTTATCAAAACAGGTAGCAAGCCAAGTGAGATCTACAGACTATGCCTGGAATATCCCACAGCTATAGAATAACCCCACATGTGTTGAGGAAGACATTCCGATCAGTTCACATAAATTAAAGGAAGAGGTGGGGAGATCACAATTATCATGAGAAGAGAGGCAAATAATATTATTTAGGATACTTAGGATTTTCTTTCAAAGTTTTTTTTTTTCCTAAGAAAAACAAAATACAAAAAAAACCTGTCAGCAATGTTTTTCTTTTTACTTTTTAATTTCTATAAAAAAGTGATTTAACATAGTACATTTGAATGGATATTTGATATGAGTTAAAATATCTAGCTTTAAAATATGATTTCTAGCTACTGATATTAAGGTGAGTATTGGAACATCATCTTATCTACTTAAGTTTTTTTTTTCTTTTGTCTTCATAAATACAGAGTAGTTGTGAGCTTCAAATGAGATGCTTTTATGAAAGAAATTTTATTCATAAAGTTGTTCCAAAGACATTTTTAGTATTTTATATAGTTTACTTATTTGGGGAAATACATCAGTTGAAAACTGATAGACAATTTTAAAAAATTGATGTAAAAATATAATAAATAAAATTCAAAAATAATAGAATTGGGCCTAAGAATATCTCTGTCCATCATGTACAAAAATGAATGGAAAAATAGCTTAATCCAATGAAATCATTGGTATTTGTCCCACACACAACCTCTGCTCATTCATTTCCTACATAAAGAAGAGATAAAGAAATATCATAGAAAAGCAGGGAGGTTGTACACGTAACAAGATTGTCTTATTTTTCTTTCTCTCCAATTTCAATAGCTATAATTCATACTTCATATAGGTTTAAAAAATGCTACTGAAATTATTATTATAGAAAATCAGAGTGCTCAGAAATCTGATAAACTATCAGAATAAGTTTAAAACATTAAAATTTTATAGAGATAATCAAAATAGCTAAAGGTTACTTGTTACAGCTGTGTAGCATTAAACAGAATAAAGAATGGCTAATTACAATAATTAAAGCAGGAAATAAAGAGGTAACAGCCAGGTATATAGGGCTTATTATTTTATTTAAAGATACCTTCTAAATGATCCATTAAGGATTATTTAATTATGAAGAATAAAATTTCATGATGACAAATTTGAGTCAAATTAAGCAAAGAAACAGCCATATTGAAATTGTTATTGAGTTAATGAAACCAAAGCTTATCCAGGCACAATATGAAGAGATATTCAGGTTCCAACTCAGTTTCTCAGTTTATTAGTTACATGTTTAATTACAGAATTTGTACAGGCATACCTCATTTTATTGTACTTTGTTTTACTGTGCTTTGTAGATAATTGCATTTTTTACAAGTTGAAGGTTTGTGCCAACCCTGCATCAAGTAAGTCTATGGGCACCATTTTTCAAACAGCATTTGCTCACTTTGTGTCTCTGTATCACATTTTGGTAACTCTCAAAATATTTCATACTTTTGCATTATTATATTAGTTATGGTGATCTGTGATCAGTGATCTTTGATGTTACTATTGTAACTGTTTCGGGATGCCATAAACCATGCCCATAGAAGACAGTAAATTTGAATGATAAATGTGTGTGTTCTGATTGCCCCACCAACCCTCAGTTCCTCATCTCTCTCCATCTCTTCAGGCCTTCCTTTTCCCTGAGACACAATAATACTAAAATTATGCCAATAAAACCCTACAAGGGTTTCTAATTGTTCAAATGAAAGGAAGAGTTGCACATCTCTCACTTTAAATCAAAAGCTAGAGATGAAACAAGAGAGACTATGGACTCTGAGAAACAAACTGAGGGTTCTAGAGGGGAGGGGGTGGGGGGATGGATTAGCCTGGTGATGGGTATTAAAGAGGGCACGTTCTTCATGGAGCACTGGGTGTTATACGAAAACAATGAATCATGGAGCACTACATCAAAAACTAATAATGTAGTGTATGGTGATTAACATAACATAATAATAAAAAAAATGGGATCTTAAAAAAAAAAGAGCTAGAAATGATTTAAGTTTAGTGAGGAAGGCATGTCCAAAGCCAAAATAAAATGAAAGTGAGACCTCTCACACCAAACAGATAGCCAAGTTATGAATACAAAAGTACTTGAAGGAAACTAAAGTTGCTACACCAATGAACACACAAATGATAAGAAAGTGAAGTAACCTTATTTGCTGATATGGAGAAAGTTGTAGTGGTCTGGATAGAAGATCAAACCAACTACCACATTCCCTTACACCAAAGCCTAATCCAGAGCAAGCCTGTGACTCTTCAATTCTAGGAAGCTGAGAGAGGTGAGGACGCTGCAGAAGAAAAGGTTGAACCTAGCAGAGGAAGTTTCATGAGATTTAAGAAAAGAAACCATCTTCATAACAAAAGTGCAAGGTGAAGCAGCAAATTATTCAGAAGATCTAGCTAAGATCATTAATGAAGGCAGCTATACTAAACAATACATTTTCAGTGTAGATGAGATAGACTTATACTAAAATAATATGTCACCTAGGACTTTCATAGTTATAGAGATGCCTGGCTCAAAGCTTCAAAGGACAAGTTGCCTCTTGTTAGGGGCTAATGCAGCTGATAACTTTAAGTTGTAAGCCAGTGCTCATTTACCATTCTGAAAATCCTAGGGCCCTTAAGAATTATGCTAAATCTACTTGTGCCTGGGCTCTCTAAATGGAAGCCTAGATGACAGCACATCTGTTCACAACATGGTTTACTGAATATTTTCAACCCACTGTTGAGACCTACTGGTCAGAAAAAAGATTCTTTTCAAAATATTATTGCTCAGGGATGCCTGGGTGGCCCAGTTGGTTAAGGGTATGCTTTCAGCTTGATCCTGGGGTCCTGTGATGGAGTCCCACATCGGGCTCCTTGCTCAGCATGGAGCCTGCTTCTCCCTCTGCCTGCTGCTCCCCCTGTTTGTGCTCTCTCCCTCTCTCTCTCTCTCTCTGACAAATATATCAATAAAATCTTTAAAAAAAATACTATTGCTCATTGACAAGACACCTGGTCACCCAAGAGTTCTGATGGAGATGTACAACAAGATTCATGTTGTTTTCATGCCTGTTAACAAAACATCCATTCTGCAGCTCATGGATCAAGGAGTCATTTTGACCTTCGAGTCCTATCATTTAAGAAATACACTTCATAAAGCTATTGCTGCCAGAGATAGTGATTCCTCTGATAGATTTGGGCAAAGTGAAACTTTATGGCAAGGATTCACTAATCTAGATGCCATTAAGAACATTTGTGATTCATGGGAAGTGGTTAAATGTCAACATTAACAGGAGCTTGTAAGAAATCTATTCCCTACTTGCAGATAACATGAGACCCTATCTAGGAAACCCAAAAGACTCCACCCAAAAACTGGTAGAACTGATATACAAATGCAGTAAAGTCACAGGATACAAAATCAGTGTAGAGAAATTTGTTGTATTTCTGCAGATTTCTCTTTTCAAGGAGAGAGAAATCAAAGAATCAATCCCATTTTCAATTGCACCAAAACTCATAAGATACCTAGGAATAAACTTAACCAAAAAGGTGAAAGACCTGTACTCTGAAAACTACAGAACACTGATGAAAGAAATTGAAGATGACACAAAGAAATTGGAAAACATTTCATGCTCATGGATTGGTAGAACAAATATTGTTAAAAGAGCTATGCTACCCAAAGCAGTCTACAGATTTAATTCAATCCCTATAAAAAGGCCATCAGCATTTTTCATACAGCTAGAACAAACAATCCCAAAATTTGTGTGGAACCACAAAAGACCCTGAATATTGTACACCTGAAACTAATATTACATTGTATGTTAATTAACAGGAATTTAAATCCAAAAAGAAAAAGAAAAAAAAAAGAAGTTGATTCCAACCCTCTTGGATGACTTTGAGGGGCTCAAGACTTCAGTAGAGGAAATACCTATAGATGTGGTGGAAACAGCAAGAGAACTAATAGTGGAGCCCAAAGATGTGACTGAATGGCAGCAATCTCATGATAAAACCTCAACAGCTGAGGAGTTGCTTTTCATGGATGAGCAAAGAAAGTAATTTCTTGAGATGGAATCTACTCTTAGTGAAGATGCTGTGAAAATTTTTGAAATGACAACAGGGAATTTAGAATATTATACCAACCTAGTTGATAAAGCAGCAGCAGGGTTTGAGAGGATTGACTCCAATTTTGAAAGAAGTTCTACTGTGGGTAAAATGCTATCAAACAGCTTCACATGCTACAGACAAATTGCTCATGAAAGAAGAGTCAATTGATGCGGCAAATTTCACAGGCTGCCTTATTCTAAGAAACTGCTACAGCCACCCCACCCTTCAGCAACCACCACCTTGATCAGTCAGAAGCTATCAACAATGAGGCAAGCCCCCCCCACCAGCAAAAAGATGATGACGTACTGAAAGCTTAGATGATGGCTAGCATTTTTTTTAAGATGTATTTATTTATATTAGACAAAGAGAGAGCGATGAGTGATGGGGAGGAGTAGAGGGAGAGGAAGAGAGAGAATCTCAAGCAGTTTCCTTTCTCAGTGCAGAGCCTGATGTGGGGCTCAATCTCACAAGCTTGAGATCATGACCTGAGCTGAAATCGAGCTGGATGCTTAACTGACTGAGCCACCCAGGTGTGCTGATGATTAGCATTTTTTAGCAATAGAGTATATTTTAATTAAGGTATGTATTTTTTTAGACATAATGCTATTGCACACTTAACAGACTAAAGTATAGTGGAGACATAACTTTCACATGCATTGAGAAATGCAAAAAATGATTTGACTTACTTTATTACAATATTTGCTTTATTGCCATGGTCTGGAATTGAGCCCACAATATCTCTGAGGTATGCCTGTACCTTTTCCCAAACCAATCAATTACAACCTTTCTTTACTGCAATACTATTCCAGAAGTTCTTAAATTTTGTCTGTTCATAACATCCTTAGGGTCTCAATTTTTTTTTCGTGATATTCATAGGCCAAAAGAAATACTCAACCATTCTGTTTATTTAATAATTAGTTTCTTAAAACTTAATGTTTATATCCTTAAAGTGTAGTAGCTATTTGAAAAATAAATGTGCATAAATTGAAAAAATATTTTTATTTCACTCTTAAATAATCTCACTAACTTATTAATGGGATGTGTGTGCCCATTGAGTGCTGCACTACTTGTTAATCATCTTTGAATGAGATTGGATGTTGCCACCCTCATTTTCTCTTTCAAATTGATTTTTGCATGGTAATTGCTTTTAAATGTTTTTTCTTGAGACTATTTTTAGAGCAGTTTCAAATTCACAGCAAATTTGAGAGCAAGATACAGAGATTTTCCATTTCCCCCATGCCCCACCCAGGCGTAGCCTGCACTATTATCAGCATCCCCTACCAGAGTAGTACTTTTATTACAGTTGATGAACCTATGTCAACACACTACAATCACCCAAAGTCCATATTTACATTAAAGCTTACTCTTGGTGTTTTACATTTTATGGTTTTGGATCAATGTATAATAACACGTATCCATCATTATGGTATCATATAGTGTATTTTCACTGCCCTCAAAATCATCTGAGCTCCATCTATTCATCCCTCTCCCCTCCTCCAATTCCTGGCAATCACTAATCTTTTTGTCTTCATAATTTGCCCATCCAAAAATTTCATGTAGTTGAAATGACATAGTAGCCTTTTAAAATTGCCTTCCCCACTTAGTAATATGCATTGACATTTCTTCCATACCTTTTCATGACTTGATAGCTCATTTTATTTATTTATTTATTTATTTATTTGGAGAGAGGAAGCAGGTGGGGGAGGGGGGTAGAGGGAAAAGGAGAGAACCTTAAGCAGATTCCCTGTGGAGCACAGAGCCCAACTAGGGCTCCATCTCAGGACCTGAGATCATGACCTGAGCTGAAACCAAGAATCGGATGCTTAACGGACTGAGCTGTGCCCCACTAGCTCATTTCTTTTTAGATCTGAATAAGATTCCATTGTCTAGATGTACCACAGTTTATTTATTTATTCACTTACTGAAGGACATATTGGTTGTTCCAAGTTTTGTCAATTATAGTTAAAACTGCTATCAACCTCCATTTGCTGGTTTATACATGGACAGCTGATTTTAACTCCTTTGGGTAAATACCAAGGGGTATTGAGTGCTGGATTGTATGGCAAGAGTAAGAGTAGTTTTGTAAGAAAGCACCAAATTCTCTTGCAAGTGGCTGTACCATTTTGTATTCCCACCAACAATGAATAAGTTCTTGTTGCTCCATATCCTCACCAGCATTTGGTTTTGTCAGTGTTCTGGATTTTGGCCATTTTAATGGGTATGTAGTGGTATTTCATTGTTTTAATTTGTATTTCCCTAATGGCATATGATGAGGAACATCTTTTCATATGCTTATTTGCCATCTGTGTATCTTCTTTGGTGAGATATCTGTTAAGGATTTTGGACCATTTTTTTTAAATCTTTTTTTTTAATGTTTTATTTATTTATTCATGAGAGTCAGAGAGAGAGAGAGAGAGGCAGAGGGAGAAGCAGGCTCCCTGCCTAGCAGGGAGCCCAATGCGGGACTCGATCCCAGGACCCTGGGATCATGACCTGAGCCGAAGGCAGACGCTTAACCATCTGAGCCACCCAGGAGCCCCTGGACCATTTTTTAACTTAGATGTTTTATTTTCTTATTGCTGAGTTTAAGAGTTCCTTGTATTTTTTGAATAACAATCCTTTATGAAATGTGTCTTTGGCAAAACTTTCTCCCAGAAAAGTTCCAGAATTAGAACTTTTCTAATTCTCCTGATGCTGTTTTTTGTAGAGCAGAAGTTTTTAATTTTAATGAAGTCCAACTTTATCAATTCTTTCTTTCATGGATCATGCCTTTGGTGTTGTATCTTAAAAAGTCATCACCATACCAAGGTCATCTAGGTTTTCTCCTATATTATCTTCTAGGAGTTTTATAGTTTTGAGTTTTACATTTATATCTATAATTGATTTTGAATTAATTTTGGGAAGGGTGTATGGTCTGTGTCTAAATTGGTGGTTTCTTTTGACCACAAAAAAACACCAGAAACCTAGCTTAGCAAACATGTTATCATCCAAAAGAATGTAGCACAATATAATATTGAAACTGTAAACTTCCTCAAGAAAGTATTTTACACAATGTTCAATAGGTGTTCTGTGTTGCTGAATTTCCTTTGAAAATGTAAAATGTCCTGGAGCACACCTGTGAAATCAATGAGGTATCCTGGAGTGCCTCGGGACAGTTTGGGAATCAGGACTATCTGCCATCGATGGAAAAACCAAAGTATGTAAATGTATAAAAAAATAAACTACAGAGGATATTTGTAGTTATATAACACAAATATAGAATCAATATCTAGGATATATAAAGAAATCCTACAAATCAATGATAAAAGAGAAATAATCCAACAGAAAAATGAGTAAAAATCTTACATAATTTTCAGAAAAAGTCCTAAAGTATTTCATAGGGGAAACATTAAAATGCAGTTAATCTCATTAACAATCAAGTACATGCAAAGTAACACTATAATAGATACCATTTCATACTCACTGTAATCAGTATCTATTACATATATTTAATACATTAAAATTATAAATAATTCTATTCCTCCAAAAGTGTAGAGCAAAGAAATTTTTATATACTGCTGGTAGGAGTATAAAGTAGCACATTGACTTTAGGAATGAGTTTGGAATTGTCTGGTCAAGTTAGAAATTCACATATCCTATCAAATATGATTCTACTCCAAGTGTACACTCTTGATAAATGAATGCTCAATTACCCTAGGATACATATGTTGGTCATATTGAGAAAATGAAACAACCCAAATCCCTGTCAATAATAAATAATTAAATTGTATATTCATGAAAGGCACACAATATTGCAAGGAAATGTGTAAACTATGCATTTGAATTTAAATAGTATCATGTCAAGTGAAAGACACATAAAATATACGGTATCTGATTCTATTGATATAAATTTCAAAAATGGACAAAACTAAGGACACCTGGCTGGCTCAGTTAGTGGAGCATGCAATTCTTGATTTTGGGGTTGTGAGTTCGAGCCTCACTCAGGGTGTACAGATGACTTAAAAATAAAATCTTTAATTAAAAAATGGACAAAACCAGGGGTGCCTAGGTGGCTCAGTGGTTAAGTGGCTGCCTTTGGCTCAGGTCATGATCTCAGGGTCCTGGGATAGAGCCCCGCATCAGGCTCCCTGCTTCTCCCTCTCCCTCTGCCCACTTCTCCCTCTGCTTGTGTGTGCTCTCTCTCTCTCTCTGTCAAACAAATAAATAAAATCTTTAAAAAATAAAATAAAAATTTTAAAAAATGGACAAAACTAGTCTATACTATTTGTAATGCATAGATGGAGACTAAACAAAACAAGGGAATGACTGTCACAGAAGTCAGAGCAGTGGTATTTTATAGGGAGTAAGATGCTATGGAAAAGGGACAATTGGGAATAATTTCTGAGATTCTAACAATGTTATATATTTTGACCTAGGAGATGTTTACCCAGTGTTCAATTTGTAATCAGGCATTTAAGTGCACATTATTTTATTTTATGTTTTCTATGTATGTATTTTTTATCCTAATTTAAAAAATAAATAGATAGGTTCTCTTACATCATCTACCACCTAAGAGTCACCCTGTAAAAAGTAGCAACCTCTCCCTTTTCTCTCCACCATCTGCTTGGCTGCCACAAAGCAGCAACCATGAGTGAACGCATCCCCATCCTTGTTGACCAGAGTGGTGTCCAGATTGGCAATGCCTGCTGGGAGCTCCATTGCCTGGAACATGGCATCCAGCCTGATGGCCAGATGCCAAGTGACAAGACCATTGGAGAAGAGATGACTCTTTCAATACCTTCTTCATGCTAGGAGCATGTTCCCAGGGCAGTGTTTACAGACCTGGAACCCACAGTCATTGATGAAGTTCGCACTGGCACCTACCCTCAGCTCTTCTACCCTGAGCAGCTCATGACAGGCAGGGAAGATACTGCCAATAAACTATGCCTGAGGGTACTACACCATCAACAAAGGGATCATTGATCTTGTCTTGGACCAAATTTGGAAACTGGCTGCTGACCAGTGCATAAGGTCATCAGAGCGTCTTGGTTTTCCACAGCTTTGGAGGGGGATCTGGTTCCTGGTTCATCTGGAACATCTCTCTGTAGTTTATGGCAAGAAGTGCAAACTGGAGTTCTCCATTTACCCAGCCCTCCAAGTTTCCATAGCTGTGGTTGAACCCTACAATTCCAACCCTCACCACAAACACCACCCTGAGCACTCTGTGCCTTCACAGTAGACAATTTGGCCATCTATGATATCTGTGGTAGAAAATTCGATATTGAATGCCCAGCCTACACTAACTTGAATAAGTTGATAGGTCAAACTGTGTCCTCCATCATTGCTTCCCTCAGGTTTGTTGGAGCCCTGAATGTTGATCTGACAGAACTTCAGACCAACCTCATGCCCTATCCCTGCATCCAGTTCCCTCTGGCTACATGTGCTTCTGTCATCTCTGCTGAGAAAGCCTACCATGAACAGCTTTCTGTAACAGAGATCACCAATGCATGCTTTGAGCCAGCCAACCAGATGGTGAAATGTGACCCTTGACATGGTAAATACATGTCTTGCTGCCTGTTGTACTGTGGGGATGTGTTCTCAAAGATGTCAATGTGTCCTTGCCACCATCAAGACCACACGTACCATCCAGTTTGTGGACCGGTGCCCCACTGGCTTCAGAGTCAGCATTAATTACCAGCATCCCACTGTGGTACCTGGTGGAGACCTGGCCAAAGTACAGTGAGCTGTGTGCATCCTGAGCAACACCACAGCCATCGCTGAGGCCTGGGCTCACCTGGACCACAAATTTGACTTGATATATGCCTAGTGTGCCTTTGTTCACTGGTATGTGGATGAGGGCATGGGGGAAAGAGAGTTTTCTGAGGCCCGCGAGGACATGGCTGCCTTTGAGAAGGATTATGAGAGGTTGGTATGGATTCTGTTGAAGGAGAGGGTGAAGAAGAAGGAGAGGAATACTAAAGTTAAAAATGTCACAAAGGTACTGTTTTACAGGGAACCTTATTCTGTTTTGAACATCGAAAAGTTGTGCTCTGCTGAAACTGCTGAATCACAGACCTGTACCTCTGAAACAAATAATATATTATATGTTAAAAAAAAAAAAAGAAGATAGCAGGAAGGGAAAAATGAAGGGGGGGAAATCAGTGGGGGAGATGAACCATGAGAGACTATGGACTCTGAGAAACAAACTGAGGGCTCTAGAGGGGAGGGGGGTAGGGGGATGGGTCAGCCTGGTGATGGATATTAAAGAGTGCATGTTCTGCATGGAGCACTGGGTGTTATGCACAAACAATGAATCATGGAACACTACACCAAAAACTAATGATGTAATGTATGGTGATTAACATAACATAATAATAAAAAATAATAAAATAAAATTAAAAAAGAGGAAATATAAAGAACCCATAAATTAAATGAAAACATGTTCAGCCTTAACCTTACTAATAAATAGGATGAAGCAGATTCAAACTAAATAATATACCAAGTCTCTCCTTCCAGATAGGTAAAAATAAAAAAAGTTGAACAATAAAAAAAAAAAAAGTTGTGCTCTGATCAGTTAATTTGTATGTAGCAGTGTACACTCTCATATACAGTTACTGACCTATGCTTTTAAAACATGGCACTTTGTTATAGACCCACGCTGTCCATTTCTCTGATGGGTTTGAATAAATGTCTTAAATGGAAAAAAAAGTAAATGGATAAAAAAAACTAGAAAATACAAACTCAAAATGGCAATTGCCTTGGAGAGCTAATTAAATGGAACTCAATATATTCATGTTGTTTTTGTTTTTCAAGAATTAGGTTAAAGTGTAAATGGCAAAAAATAGCGTTTGTAATTTTGGATGGAGAGAAATGAGTCTTGATTGTATTTTCTACTTTTCCACTCTGTTTTTTTTTTCCTCTCCAAGAAACATCAACAATAAACAAGCAAATCAAAAGAGGTCATGTAAACCAAGAGTACACACTTACTTTCAATACCGTCTGTAGTTGTCCCTACTGCGTAGGATAAAGATGTTTCAAAGGTTGTTTGTACAGGTTTTATAGGTTGTAGAGTCACATGAGACAAAAACAAGCAAGTTCTGTGAATCAATAGATGGAATGACCTATTGAGGGTGGAATGCATGATAGCAAATGATATGAATGGCAGGTCTCATTGGTAAAAGAAAAAAAGATTTGGGAATATGTCTGTATAAATAAATTACATAGGTAAAGATCAGGTTGTTTCATCAATACAGAAAAGTTAGAAGAAATATCTATTGTATGTGAAATTTGTTTGCTAGGCTACAGATAGGGAAGATCTACATTTTGAGAGTGCGTATAAGATGTAAATTTCATAAGTATTTATAATCCAATGAAACAATTATAATCATTTGTGATCATCTAGACTATGATTGCCTTAATCATATAAGACATATAATCATATAGTTTGACATATATATCATATATATATCATATATATCATATAGTTTGATGTATATATATATTTAAAGATTTTATTTATTTGAGAGAGTGAGCATGAGCAAAGGGGGAGGGGCAGAGGGAGAGGGAGAAGCAGGCTCCCTGACGAGCAGGGAGCCCAACTATGATGCGGGGCTCGATCCCAGGACCCTAGGATCATGACCTGAGCTGAAGCCAGATGTTTAACTTACTGAGCCACCCAGATGCCCCTGAAATATATTTTTGAAACAATTTCTGGAATGGAAAATTGGTTTTATTATACATTGTGGGACATATGAAAACACTTGTATTTTACAAATTTGTTTTGTTTTGTTTTGTTTCTTAGGGGGGGAGGTGCAGAGGGGGAGGAAGAGAGAATCTTAAGCAGGCTCCACAACCTATACCAAAATCAAGAGTTGGAAGCATAAACTACTGAGCCACCAAAGCACCCCTAAAAATGTTTTTTAAAATAAAATGCTTTGTTGGGGCACCTGGGTGGCTCAGTCGGCTAAGCGTCTGCTTTCAGCTCAGGTCATGATCTCAGGGTCCTGGGATCGAGCCCCGCATCGGGCTCCCTGCTCAGCGGGGAGCCTGCTTCTCCCCTGCTTGCCATTCCCCCGCCTGTGCTTGCTCTCTTCCTCTCTGTGTGTCAAATAAATAAAGTCTTTAAAAAGAATTCTTTGTTAAAAACATGTTCATATACCCTAAAGAAAAAAATGTTAAATATTTTATGTATTGATAATATGCATAATCATGATTTTTTTACTTGAATTATAATAAATCTACCCTAAGACCTTTTCTATAGTCCTCTTGCAAAAGTGGTCATGCTAAGAGTAATGCCTTTCCATTCAAACCTATTGTTTCTGAATCAGAAATAGAAGAACATATAGACCAGTAAAAAGAAGTTGTTCAAGGCCTCTGTCAGCCTAGAGGTAAATCTTTTTTATCAAAGAGAATCATGGCTTCAGCCCCACCTGGATCACCCCACCCCCTACATCTCTCAAGCTAGATGCCTTGTAAAATATGTAGTTTGTAAAACTACATGCAATTGATGCAGGCAGGCTGGTTCTGAGAACTCAGAGTGGGGTCCCTCAGGACCACCAAGAGGGTCCTTGGCTTCTCACAGGATAGAAATCAGACACAAGCTAGAGAGACTGAAAGCAGAGTTTAATGAATAGTGTGAATGACAGAGAAGAGTAGACAGTGTCTGGGAGACTTGGAAAGGAAAGAATAATGAGTCTCCCCAATGCATGGGGTTAGGAATTTATATTGGAAAGGGGTCTAGGATATGTGTTTCTCCAAGAATCCAGGGTAGGGTCTGATCAAAGGTGAGTGTCAGATGAATAATAAGTGTTATTCCATAAATCACTAAAGGTAGGGGGTATTGATGCCAGATTCATTCAAAGCTAATGTCTTTGAACATGTTTGGGATCCAGCTCTTCTTAGATATTATCAGGTGTTTGGGAGCCTAAGACAAAACTGGGAGAATGATTAACTTTCTTACTTCCTCCCTGACTGGGAACATAACTTCTTTAGTTTTTACTCAGATGCAAGTTGAAATAGAGAACATGAGTAAATAGGGCCTAGCAGAAAAAGAGCAGAAATGGAGCCTTTCTAAAATGGAGTCCTTTCAGCTTCTCTATCTCACAATCACTCCAAAGACAAGAGAATCCAGGCTCAAGAATTATTTTAAGATGATACTGCTTAAGCCACTAATTTGACAGTTATGTTAAATACTATATATAAATATATTATATATAAATATATATATGAAATCATTTATTTAAAACATATAAACAAAAAGCTTCAGGCTTATTTAATCTATGTTCTAGTGAGAGATCAATATTATTAAATGTTTTACTAAGTCTTTTTATGTGAAATACTATTTTCAACAATTTCTGTTTAGACCAACAGATCACATTGTTTCCCTTCCATCTTTTTTGAAGAGTCTAGTATCATAACTATGTTGTATAGTAATTTATTTTCCTAAGGTTTCCTTTGAATATCATAAATTCTGTTGTTTGTGATTCAGGCCAGATATTTTTAAATGTTGAATATTTTATAGATGAAATAATGTACTGAATAGAGCCAGTGTGTCCTACATGAAAGCAATATTACTTCAAAATTTTGCTGCAGCCAACTATTTCCTATTTTAAAACCTAAAGAAAAAAAAAGTTTACAGTACCATAAACAGCATGTAATAAATAGTTTTCATGATGTGACTATGTGACTATGGTCCCAATAAATACATTATTGTCCCAAGACTCACAGCTCATTAGAGAAATGCTACCAGCTTGTAAACAAATAAGCAAGCCATCAAGTTTTCAGGTCA
The DNA here is from genome assembly GCF_002201575.2 of Neomonachus schauinslandi. Classification (NCBI taxonomy): domain Eukaryota; kingdom Metazoa; phylum Chordata; class Mammalia; order Carnivora; family Phocidae; genus Neomonachus; species Neomonachus schauinslandi. The sequence goes on along the minus strand of NC_058406.1, from coordinate 85,003,026 downwards.
ACTTTAATCACTAGAAGAATTTTAATCAGAAATGGCTGAAATCCCAAATACCCCAAATCACCAGAATGAAAAAATAATAATGTGAATTAGAAGCTTTGGCATAGAGGGAAATTTTTCTTTCATTGATTCCTTAAAAAAAAAAAAAAAGCCAAAGTAAATATTTTTGTAAAGAGATCAAATAAACAAATTTATTTTAAGCCCTTCTATCTATAATAGCTTGTTTGTGGCTTCTTAGAAGGAGGCTAAAAGCAGGAATGGTTGACTGATTAGGATTGTTTCCATAAAAAATAACAAATATTTGCTATTAGTAATCACAAAAACAGAGACACAACCAGGAAGTCGTTTTTAAAGTCTCTATTTTTGAAGCCAGATTATTAAGGCAAGTGAAATAATACAATTAAATTCCTTTTTTAGACTGCAATACGAAAATTTCATCATGCCAGATCACTGGTTACTCTCTACAGTACTAATTTTCCGAATATTCTATGATGTAACATTCAGTACTTGAGTGTTAAATTTTGTAGACTCTTGTTTCTGAGTAGATAATCTTTTGGTGTTCCTTAGAAAATGGTTTTTCAATTTTTTGACTGAGAAACACAAGAAAAAAAAAGAACATTTTCCATTGTGATGCAACACATGTATGAGTGTGTATGTGTAAGCATAAACAAAAATTTACACACATAAATGCGCACACACACACACAATGACCTTATTAGGTGAAATAAGCTTGTATGTGATCTATTCGATGCTGTTTGATCTATTCTGTAATTTTCATTGATAATAATACCATTCTATTATTTTTCACTAAGAACAATTAAGAATCATTAAGATCTCACATCTCCACGATTTTACTGACTATACTGCAAGCTTGAGAAACATTCCCTTTGAGTACCTAAATCTGGACTGTTTAATGGTTAAGAGCACATACCTTACATAGCAAGGAACACTCAATAAACACTGATGAATGAATAAATGGATGGTATTTAAGATTTCTCATTTGCCAATTAGAGTCCAGCCCTACCTTCCTGAGACAACATCCCACCCAGTATCTTCGATTGGGATTTTCACATGTTACTCAAACATCTTAGGTTCATTTAAACCCACTCTCTGAGCTACTTCTGCAGGGAGTTGTAGCAGCTAAGTGGTCATTTTACTACTACAAAGAAAACAAAAAATAAATTAAAAAACTGCCTTTGAAAGAGGACCCAGTTTTTCCCTTAACTGCCTCCATTTCTTACCTCAATGTGTACTTTCTAAATGATCAAGTTCTTCTTTCCAGCTTCTCTTTAACTCCGGCAGAAGACCTAGCAGGCAAAGCATCCAGGGATGAGAACCGAAACTACCCCTCCCCTGGCACCAGCAAGACCCCACTTGATTGACCCCAAGACCATGATCAACTTGGCTTTCTTTGCCCAACTGCACATACCCACTGACCTTTGTCCCACATTTTCCTTATATAAACCTAGAAGCTTTTTCAGCAATTTGGAGACACACTTTGGGACACTAGTCCTATATCTTCCTGAAGCTGGCCTCACCAAAATAAATTCCTTTCTTATTTCACCACCACTCATCTCTCTGTCTTTGGATTTTGTCAATGGCAAGTGACTTAATCTGGTCTGTTTGGAGCCCCCAGAGCCAAGGAGTCTTGGGCCTTGAGCCCCAGCTTCATCTTGAAGCCAAGACAGTCAGAGTTGTGTTTAGATACCAGCTCTACCATGCAATATCTGTTCATCTCTGAGCTTGCTTCCCCATTTATAAATCTATACTACTAATAATTAACATGTAGGTTTGTTATATAGATTAAATTACACGATGAATGTGAAGCACTAAATTTCTAGAAAAGTCAATACATGTTAAGTGATATTAATGCTGATGGTTATCTTGTAATACACAGTATTTCTTCTGCAAACAATTTTGTCTGTGTTCTGTGGTCCCTCTTCTTCCTTTGTTATATTTTTCTCTCTTTATTTTAGCCTTATATACTTAGCCAATTTAAACTGCCATGAACCCACTAATATGAATCAAGTGCTCTGATTAAAATAATTTCCCTGTCAAACGTATGATCACAATTTTAACTTTATCAGGTCAGAAAAACTTTGTTAATAATGCTAATTAAAACAGTGACCTGATTACACAGAACTTCTAAAAAATTACACATATGTGACTTTATTAGACATATACAATATGAGTAGTCTCTGGTAGAAATACCAAAAGGTAGCTATCATAGGATTGGTATGTTACATCCATTCAAAAATTATTTCCCATGCTTCAAAAAAAAAAAATTCCATGATCTGTCCACTTGTCACACATTAAAAAATATGTGTTTAGTGAAAAATAAGAGAAAAAGGATATTTCATTAACACTTACTCAAATACAAAATAGACATTATGGTATAGTATTTTAAAAATCCTGATATTATGTTTTCATTTTAAAATCTCACATTTGGGAGATGGCAACCTTCTGCTTCTGACTATGATGGAGTAGCTTATGTCAGAGGAATCATTCCATTAAGAACAACTAAAAAAGCTGAATAAAAATTATAAATTAAAAAAAATTCTTTAAAGGCAGTAGAGAGTAACTAGGACATTTCTGTACCCTGAGTGTGTTCTGAGTTAGGCAAAACAAAGACAAGTGTCTTGCCTGAATCATTCATGTGCTATAAACACAATTCCTTGATAATAAGCCCTGCTCTGCACCCTGCAGATACAGGGAACTGCATCCTGGCCTGGAAATGTAGGCTGGTCTTCAAGACAACAGCAAACCAGGGAGCACAGTGGCAAGGGTAAGTAAAAAGGCTATAGTGCTTCCCAGTCATTTTTAAGTTTTCTTTTTCTTTTTTTTTTTTAAGATTTTATTTATCAGAGAGAGAGAGAGAGAGATCATGAGCAGAGGGGGAAGGGGAGAGGGAGAAGAAAAAGCAGACTCCCCGCCAAGGAGGAGCCCCACACGGGACTGGATCCCAGGACTGTGGGATCATGACCTGAGCAGAAGGCAGACACTTAACCGACTGAGCCATCCAGGTGCCCATAAGTTGTCTTTTTCTTGACCAAAATTTGCAGGACCTTGATATATTAAAATGCTGCTTCTTTAAGTTGGAGCAATTGAAAATGTGAAGGAGGAAACAGAGTCCACAATCTCCTTACACTGCCACCCCTGTCTAAAGATTTGTCTTGGAAGTATTTCTTTTTAAATGTAGGTATTCTTGATAAACTGCTTGAAAATCAGTGACGTAAATCCATTTTACGAAGAAGTAGAAGGAGGTTCAAAAATATGAAGTAACATTTTCTGACACCACTGATATGAAAAGGCAAACCTGGGACCTAATTCTAGGTATTCTGGCTTCTTTTATGCTGCTCTTTCCACCATGTTTTTCTGTCATCTTTCCCCTTCCCTCCCCCTTTAATCAACAGCTATGACACCAATGAGTTTCCATTTAATTTTGAAAATAACTATAGGCATGAAATAACAGCAAAAATGATAAGATTGGTAACAGAGTATTAAGAGAACTCAGACAAGTAACAGATCAATAAAATACTAAGCAGGTCAATAAGAATTAAGGTGGAGCAGTTCTAGAATAAAAACTAAAATTTGGTTGGCAATATGTACTAGTTTGTACATCCATGTTCTCCAGCTTTCTATCTAGTATACTTTCTATTGTCAAATTAATACTAATTTTGCTGTTTGCCCAAAAAACCTGAAATAACAAAATTGTAGTGGTATACAATACCCACAACTTGACTTTATATGAATTTTCTACGAGAGTCAAAAAAGTTCTACTTCTTCTTCCAATTAGACATAGATTTCCAATTCTCCATCTAGACTTATGAGGTTCCTGTACCTATAAAACTCTGCCCACACCCAAATAAACATTAGCTCTTTGAATTATCAACCTTCTCACAAGGAACTTCAATTTAATGCATTGAAAATGTTTAAACCCACAGTTATCTTGGCTTACTCTGAACTTTACACTATTAATATTTGTGTCATTTACTATTGTGTGTAGTCTGCCTAATGCTCTTGGTCTATTATTTTACCTAATTAACTTGAGCATATCAGACATTTTATAAACATTACTTGCTGCCATGCTACTTTTGATATTTTGATGCTGATTTTTTCCCCAGATAAGCCTCCACAAATTCACGCAACAAGCTGATAACCAAATTTGGCCAAGTGGCAACTAAAACCACAATTTTACAGATGCTATTAAAAATAGACAATATATGCTTCTTATTGCTTTATAAATTTTCCTATTGTAATAGTAATAAATGATAGCATTGAAGGGATTCAGGTCAGGACTCTCAGAATGTGCCAATTTGGCATGAGGATTACTTTGAGCTGAAGGCACTTGAGACCATGCAGGCTCAAGAGAAACTTTTGCCCCTCTCTTAACTACATAGAAGAATCTAAATTGGGAGTAATCCCCAGAATAAGAATTATTAGCAGAGATGAATGTTATCTGAGTGACCCATCTGTATGGCACGGTGAACATCTAATTACCAAATATCTGCTCTTCTTCCTGTCCTGTGAAGTTCATTCCTTTCCCCTGAAGTCCCAGACCCTTATCTGTTCTCCTTGGTTCAGAATGAAGTATATATATATATATACCTCCTTTTGCCTGTCTTTGGAATTTCCATTTCTATGTGGATTCCCCATATATACACCTATTAAATTTGATTTTCTCCTGTTAATCTGTCTCATGTCATTTTGATCCTTAGTCTACCTAGAAGGATCTAGAAAGACGACAGGAGCTCTTGCTCCCCAAGAAGGAGACAAGGCATTCTTGATCCCTGACAGCATAGATCAAAGTACATAACCAAGATACATTTTCATATATCCATATGATCATATTTCTATAGATTTAAAAAAAAAGCAAACTTCTTTTTCTGCCCATATCTTTATACACAGGCATTGAATTGGTTCATCATTTCATAAATCTCATTGGAGATAATAATTTAAAATTTGTTCACCTTCATAGAATACAGATATAATACGAGTTTAAAATCACTACAGGGAATTTTTTTTTTTAAGATTTTATTTATTTGACAGAGAGAGACACAGCGAGAGAGGGAACACAAGCAGGGGGAGCAGGAGAGGGAGAAGCAGGCTTCCCGCCAAGCAGGGAGCCCGATGCGGGGCTCGATCCCAGGACCCTGGGATCACGACCTGAGCCGAAGGCAGACGCTTAACGACTGAGCCACCCAGGCGCCCCGACTACAGGGAATTTTGAAGTGATTTCTACATTTATTCCAAAAGCAATGGACTTCTCTTGAATATGCTAAAGATTTTTTTTATCATGTCTCCTAACCTTTTCGCTTTATAAGCATTTCTCACACTACCTAAGCTCTCCACAAGTCACATGACTTACAAAGATTGTCTAAATACATATAAATGTGGAAGATATTGCCATTTCAATTCATTCTGAGATTGTAATAGCACAGTTTTCTAGGGATTCCATTGTCTGTTCAAAACTGGAACTTCCTCAAAATAGCTTTGCAACTGCTATTCAATATTCATTCACTGGAAATGGTACAATGAGAACACCAAATCATGAAATGTTGTGCAAAAGGAACCAAATGTTCTATAACTCAGTAAGAAAAAGTGAATTTTAAAGGATATGCACTAAATAAATGAGGCATGCATTTCCAAAGATTTCTTTTACATTTTGTATTGTAGTGTCTCATACCACTACTTTAACTAGCCATGATTCACAAAATGCTAATTTTTATGGAGAGTGAAAAAAGCAGGTGTTCTCTGTGAATACTGATCTTTACTGCTCTTCTCATGTTAATTACACGAATAAAGCCCAGCTGCATTTACACTCCTGTTTTACATTAAATTTGCTGGGAAAGGATTTTTAACATGTAGATGATATAAACTGCTGGCATAGATATAAGATCTTTTATTTCTTTGGGATTTGTTTATCCTTAGAAATAACAAAGCCTTTCATTTTTTTTGTTGTTGTTTTGCTTTGTTTTGTTTTTAAAGTATAAAGGAGTCTTACTGTCAATGCAACAGGGAAATCACCCAGGTATTTTTTTAAGAAAATAACGCCCCAAATTCAATCACACTCTAGAAAAATAATTGAATTGTGTCAATTGGTTTAATGGACTTGTTCTTTTATCTTTATATTGCCTTTGAGAATGGTAGTGAATCAAGACATTTGGTTTCAGGGGTCAAATTTTTGATGACCATGTGTGACAAACCTCTTTTTTTCTGATGGAAGGCCTTTAGCTTGCTATTTTATGAGTTTATTCAGTCAATTTCTCTTCTAGGAATTCAACTTTTCAAAGCTTTGTAATAAAAACAGGAAAATTTAGAACTAAAAGTTTAACAATGACATGAATGTCTGATGCATTTCAAAAAGCAATTAACACAGGCCAGAATTTGATGGCTACCACAAACACCAGATTCCTAAATCATTTAGGTATGATATTTTCAGATCACAGCTTTCTGCTTTGATAATTATTAATTTAATGATGAGAATGTGAAGAGCCTAAAATGTTCCCGATATTTATACACCAGTAGAAGCTCTCATCGTATACTGAAGCATCGTTTTCAATTGATAGAGGAAATTTGTATATCAGGACCCATAAAATGGAGAGTGCCCCAGTGGTAGGGCCTACATCACAAATCTAAAGCCAAGTCATCCTGCACTTAATGGGAAACACCTCACCATCTAGGTAGGAAACTTAACATAGAACTAATCACAATCCTCCAACTCCAACTCAGCTTTAGCTAGCTCACCTTATGGTATAAAACAGGACCTGCTAGGGGCGCCTGGTAGCTCAGTCTTATGCCTCCACCTTCCACTGATCCCAGGATCCTGGGATGGAGCTCCTACTCCTGCTCCCTGCTGAGTGGGGAGCCTACTTCTCCCTCTACCTCTGCCCCTCCCACCTGCTTGGGCTCCCACTCCTGTGCTAGCTCTCTCTCTCTTTCTCTCTCAAATAAATAAATAAAATCATAATAGAAAAACAAAAAATCAGAAAATAGGACCCTGCTAGCCTTACCAGGAAACTGCAACATCTTAGCCAATCATGTCCTGTGCTTTTAATGCTCTATAAACCCCAGATCTTGCCCCAAATCTCTCCAGAGTGCCCCAGTGCTTGTGAGGCAATGTACTCCCCCCAATCCATGGATCATTTTCCCCTAAACAAAGGACATCAACTGATTACTTGGGGTGCCTGGGTGGCCCCGTCGGTTAAGCATCTGTCTTGGGCTCAGGTCATGATCTCCGGGTCGTGGGATCGAGCCCCACATCGGGATTCAGGCTCAGTAGGGAGTCTACTTCTCTCTCTCCCTCCCTCTCTCTCTCTCTCTCTGTGTCTCTCAAATAAATTAAGCTTTAAGAAAAAAACCAAACTCATTACTAAATTGTATTATTTTTGTCACTTGATACAATATACTTAAAACTCTTTGCTGGTAAAACCTGTATCGTTACTATGTTATCATGCCCACAGGGTAGGTTAAATATAGCTTTTAAAACAGCATTAAGAGACAAAACCCATCATTTGTGATATCTGTTGGGGCTCAGGGCAGCCTACCCCCAAGATATGCCACATTGGTATATCGATTATTTTGATTTAAAGTTACAATCAACAAGCAGTCAGTACAAGAAGAGCATCTTGACCCCTTGTCTCCCTGAATGCAGGAAGTAAATCTCCTGGGTGAAGGGTGCTTCCCCTCCATCAGGAGACTGAGAGAAGCCATCCTTATCACCAGAGATGGGAATTCAGGTCCAAAGAAGCCTATATAAACAAACTTTGTTACTTTTATTAATTTACTACCCCAGCTCAAATTCTGTTTAGAATCTCTTACAAATTGAAGCTCCCAAACATAAATGTTCTTTGTCTTGTCAATTCCTCACAGATTTACACTACTTGGTCTAAAAAGTATAAAAGCTGCCTGCCTTGGTCACTTCTTAGGTCCCGTATCTATGAGACATCCATACCTGAAGAAAAAAGGATTCTTTTAGGATTTTTTTTTTTTTTAAGAAACAACAGATAGATAAAAAGTTCTGGGAAGTCAGTAGAAGTTACCCTTTTGTAAAAGACATACATTTATAAGGGAAATCTCCATTTGTAAGGGTGTCTCCCTCCTTGTCCCAGGTAAGGAAAGATGTCTTTAGAATCTCTGGAAATCCTTACCAATGGAGAAGGCAGAGACTTAAAACTGCACAGCCTGAGTGGCTCAGTCCCTTAACTGTCTGACTCTTGGTCTCATCTTCTTTTGTCTTTCCTGGAGATAGTATATAAGGTGATAGCTCAGGCCATTCAAAGAGTTACTCAGTTTTCCTGGATATTTCCCACGTATACAGGAGTTATACAGTTATTAAACTTCTGTTTGTTTTTCTCCTGTTAATCTTTTTATTATAGGGAGGTCTCAACCCAAAACCTAGATGGATAGAGGGAAACTTTTTTCTCTCCCACAAATCCTTCTGTTATTCTTTTTTTTTTTTTTTTCCTGGCTTTTCTTATTTTATTCAATATACTTGGAATAATCACAAATTTAATGTATCCTTAAAAATAGGCACCACTTATTTTAGTATAATACCATTATGTAGAAAATAAACCCTTTACATATTCACACTTAGGTAAGTACACAGAGAAAAAAGCATAAAAGGATATATATTATTAAATGCAAACACTGGTAACCTGTGAGAGGGTAATGTGAGGAGAGAGCATAACATTTTACTACATATATTTCAGTAGGTTTGAATTTTTCACAACAAATATGTATTTATGAACTACTCATATGACATTTTCATATTGCCCCACAGGCCTCTGAAGCTCTGTTTATTTTTTAAAAATCTATTTTTCTCTTTCTTCTTCAAATTGGATCATTTTTATTGATCTAAGTTCAAGTTTACAGACTTTTTCTGGTTCTCAATTTTTGCACAGAAAGATAGGTCGAACGGCATAATATATACTTTCTTGCTTAGAGGCTGACTAATTTGCTGATACCAAATATTTTCCCTGATGTTTATTAATGACTGCTATATTTTCAAAAGGTAGGATGTTTATACCCAAGGTAAGGTTCTCATTCTGGTATCATAAGACAAAGTGACTTTTTATTTTTTTTAGCTTCATACACTTTCAGTATTGACCTCTATTTTGAGTCCTCTTTGTAGAGGCTGCTTTTAGGCAAACAGGCTTGAGCAATGGAATGTCAGAAAGCTCCCACAGCAAGACCCCCTGACTGCATACAGACAGGCCCAACAAGGCAACCCACCTCAAAATATCCATAAGCCGTAACTAACCCATGGGCTACTTACAACCAGACACAGTTACCAAAAAAGGGAGAATTCCACATGTCGCCATACCTCCTCACCTCCCCCACTTTAAAAACAGCCCCCACCCACTGCCTCCTGGCAGACAGCTCCCCTCTGCAGGCCTGTCCAACGCTCCCTTGTGGTGCATTCAATCAACTTCTATCTCCTTTTTTCCGCCTTGGATGGATCCTTTCCCCATCCGTGCCACCTGATTCCACCTGATCATAGGCCCACATCTGGGGGCCCCTATCCAATCAAAAGCGACACGACACTCTATATAATCTTTTTCTTCTTTTTTTAAGAATTGAATTACTTTATCACTTTTTTCATTTCTTCTAAAGCTACTTAAAATTTTGACAAAACCTCTGGGTGTTGGTGAGTTAGAGATACATTTTTTTTATGTCATCAGAAAGACTAGATTTTATTTTTGGTCTATGTAATTTTCAGGTAAGGAGAAAATTATGGCATTTATATTCTAGAACACTAGCTCAGTCTTGCTCATAATTCCTTCATCTAAAGATGATCTGTAATTTTTATGGTTCCCCTACTCTCTTCCGCCTCTACCCACAATGTGCGGTGGTAAATTACCTGTTTAGTAGTAGCTCCTGATCTTCATGGTAATTCATCTCAACTTTATTTTTTAAGCCTGCTTTTCAGATCCCTCTCTCAGATGCTAATGTCTGTTAATCTTGTTGCATATTAAAGAATTTGTCTGGTCTTTTTCCCAAGTTCTTTGGGAGATAACCTCTACACCCTTGGAAATTTCTGAGTGATAGAAGTCTTTTTTTTTTTTTTTTTTTAACTAAAAAATTTTTTTTTTAATTAAAAAAAAAAAAAAAAAAAAAAAGAAAATTAAATATAAAAAAAAAAAAAAAGTAGAAGCTGAGGTAAAAAAGAAAAAAAATGCTAAATTAATTTAACACTATTAATCAATTAGCTGACTCTATATTTTAAAACAGCAGAAAGCATCAGTTATAGAAAATCCTTAAGGTAGAGACACTAGCTGAGATTTAAAGTGTAGTGTTAGGCATAAAGTTTGTGGATTAGTGGACTAAATAGCAAATTATTTAGGAAGAGCCAGGTGTAGGACTTTATTGAATTAAACAGATCTGGGATTTGCTACAATTTCCACACTGTAATATTCACTTCCATTACAGGAAAGTTATTTTCACATGGAAAATTAGGAGAGGCTCCCTCATGTCTACCACAGAAAGTGTTTGATAAATAATTGGCTCTTCTCTCACTTCTTCCCTATCACCATATCAACAGGTTTACAGTTAAAAGTATAATTGCAGGGTGCCTGGGTGGCTCAGTTGGTTAAGCGACTGCCTTCGGCTCAGGTCATGATCCCGGAGTCCCGGGATCGAGTCCCGCATCGGGCTCCCTGCTCGGCAGGGAGCCTGCTTCTCCCTCTAACCCTACCCCCTCTTGCGCTCTCTCTCTCACTCTCTCTCTCTCTCAAATAAATAAATAAAATCTTTAAAAAAAAAAAAAAAAAAAAAAAAAAGTATAATTGCAGGCTACAGAAAGAAAGTATAGGCTAAAATGATCCACTAATCCTCTACAAGTACAACTTCTCAGGCTATTTTGATGCTGTTTCCTCTACACTACGTAAAAATCACAGTAAAAGAGAGAGACACCCATAAAGCTTATAGAAGGGAAGCGAACATGATATAAACTGAGTGATAGATGTCTTATGTCATCAGAGAGCATATGGTGGACTGGTCCACCACATCTGAGTTTATGCTAATGAGTTCACTCACGATGGTGGCAGGCCAGAAAGACCAACCACCTGTGAGCCAGGTGATATCAACCTAAACTCCTCCAGGGAGAGGAGGAGGGCTGGAGATTGGGTTCAGTCACATGACCAGTGAATCAAGCAATCATATAAAGATAATGAAACTCCAATCAAAGCTCTGGACGCTGAAGCTTGGGTGGACTTACTGGTTAGTAAACACAACAATGGCTGAGAGTGTGACTCATACTGACTTGATGGGGGCAAGAGCACAGAAATTCAGACTTCTGGACCATCCCAGACCTTTCCCATGTGTCTTTTCATTTGGCCAGTCCTGATTTATATCCTTAAAAATATAACTGTAATTGTGAATATATTAGCACTTTTCTGAGTTCTATGAGGTATTCTAGCAAATTGTTAAATCTGGACAGGTTGTGGGAACCAATTATTATAGCCAGTTTGTCAGTGTGGGTGTCCTAGGGACTCTCAAATTTGTGGCTGGCACCTGAAGTGAGGACAATCTGTTGGGGACTCAATTTGTGTACTCTGTGCTAAATCTAGGTGATTAGAATCAGAATGGCATTGTAGTATTACAATCTGTGAACCATTTTTATAATTATTAAATTTTACCGGGAAGACATGTTACAATCCTTATGTATAAGCCTTATATTTTTTACTCACAGTTGTTACTTATGAGACTAAAATGGAAAAATGTACTTAAAGCACATTCAATGTTTAGCATTTAATATACATTCAGTGAGTGGGAAACATTTTTATTCTTATAAGTGATTAGCAAATTTAGGGCTTGCAAGACATCAATCCCCACCTCTTTTGGAGGCATGGAAGATTGACAGTATTGACAACAACATGGCAGATTATTCTGCTCACCTATTTGCAAAAGGTTGAGCTATTCTGAATTTAGAGCTTTGAATTCATTCACGTTTTATACTCTGATCACCTGCATGCATTATAAAGTTAAATGGGAAATTAGGTAAGTATATAAAATGAGGTATTTCTCAGTTTGGTAAAGCTAATGAAATTGAAACATATAGTATTCTCACTGAAACTTTGAGTGCAGGGAAAGAATAAGGAAAACAGAAAATCATCATCAGAACACATAGTAATTATTGCCATGAACTAGATTTACCGTTGGTTGCTAAAATTAGTACGCAGAAGTTTGAGCAGAAGCAGAATGCTTGTCTCAAAGATCTATGCCTCAAAGATTTCTCCCATGAGGCATGATGACTAGATGCAAAGTGAGATTGGAAGTTTGCTCCTGGAATAAAGAGGGGACACTGGTGGAAAAATTGTCGAAGTTCCAATAAATTTTGTTGTTTACTTAGGAGTATTATACCAAGGTTAATCTCCTGGTTTTGATCATTGTTCTATGACTATTTAAGATGTTAACATGAGGGGAAGCTGGATGGGGGATATGCAAAAACTCAGTATTATGATTGCAACATTATATAATTCTAAAATTATCTCATCATTTGGAATATTTTTTAAAGGCATAGCTTATTACTAGTTGCCTTGTGCAGGGGTAAGAACATTGACTCCAAAGGACACAGGGAACTTTTGGGGATGATGAAAAATGAAGAAGTGGATTGGCCACGGTCCCTATGTATGGGTTCCTCCAACAGCCAATTATATCACTCCCAATTGTATACATACACAACAGGGAAATGAGAAGCTGGCAGTTCTGTGGAATCTCACTATAAGATCTCACTATAAGAAGAATTTTACACAAATTCACTTTTACCCTTATCTCCATCTGTCCCCACTATAAACTGAAGAGCTATAATGTTCCAGGTATCCATGTATCAACGTCAACTCAGATCTTGTGTTCAAAATCCTTAAAATGTTTGAATATTTTCCTTTCCCATATAAATTTTAGTTCATCGACTTTTTCTAGTTATTACCACAAGTGTGAAGCTCCTTTAACATCTTTCTCATCCCAATGGAAGCAGACATCATCCAGTTTTTTAACCACTAGTTGGTTAAAAATTAATCAAATGAAACATCTGCATACCAAAGGTTCCTAACTGGTCGACTACCTCAGTGTTCATTTGTTTTCACACTTTAATGGTCTCTAAATTTGCTGTCATCCTTTGGCTCCTGATTTTTCTACACATGTTCTGCTAATAAAACTTCCACATCTGGTCTATGCTCTTTCAAACTTTTGTTCTCTGATAACATCTGCCCCAGTTTACATCAGTGCATTTTTTAGTAGGGTATAATTGAAGATTACCTATCTCATTTGGTAGTTGTATATTTCTAAAGGAGCAAGCACACTTGCTTAAGTTAATTTAAGCAGTCTCTTGGTTCTCCTTGCTGTCTTTTAAATGTCCCTTCTCCAATTCCTTACCTAGTTGACTAAGAAGAAAGATACATAAAATGGTCTCCACAACTCAAGGAATCATTGATTATCTTTACTGCATATGAGCTATATAAGCTTAGAGAAATATTCTTATCTATTAAATGAGGATAAAAATAGATCTCTTTAAATGATGTTATGATTTAACTATACAGTATATGACAAGTGTTGATTACATATCATATTTGATTGACTTTAGGGCATACATTTTTCACTTTTTAAGACCTCAGAAATTAGAATTAATTTTACATGGTGTGATGTTTAAGGTTTCTGCTAGCCAGTTCACATTTGTCATTTACTTTTATGGAAAAGTATATTACTACCCTCTAGTAAAATATTAAAAATATATATCAATATATGTTTGATTCAATAATACACAGAACAAGATAGAACCAGACCTATAAATACAGAGAACTGATGGTTGCCAGAGGGGAGGAGAGTGGGGGAAGGGGCAAAATAGGTAAAGGGGAGTGGGGCTTCCAGGTATGGGATGAATAAGTCATAGGAATAAAAGGCACAACATAAGGGATATAGTCAATGATATTGTATTAGTGTTGTGTGGTGACAGATACTTGTGGTGAGCACAGCATAATATATAGAGAAGTTGAATCACTATGCTGCACACCTGAAGTCAAAACACTCAAAAAAATTAATTAAAAAGTACGAGATGCTTGTAATAGTTGAGATTTTTTTTTATGTCTCCAAAGATATACAAGGCAAATTCAAATGGACTAAACAAAGAAAGAATTTGTTGACATTCAGAAATGGAAGTTTATATGCAGGATCATCATCAGACACAGCTTTATCTGGTAGTTCAAACGATACCAACAAGGGCCAAGGATCTCTTTATCTTTCACCTCAGCCTTCCTAGGATAGACTTACTTTTTATAATATATATGGTACCTCCCTATCCACCCCCCTCCACTACACACCATACCCAAACTAAATCGTGACTTCAAGATGTTCCCTTACTATATAAACATGATAGCAGCCAAACTGATGATTACCAGAGAGGAGGTGGGTGGGGCAATGGGTGAAATAGTTGATGGGAATTAAAGAGTACACTTATGATGAGCATTGAATAATGTATAGAATTGTTGAATTACTATATTGTACACTTGAAGCTAATATAACACTGTATGTTAACCATATTGGAATTAAAATAAAAAAATAAAAAAACAAATGATTGCAGCTCTTAAATGATCATAGCATGATACTGAGAGTAAGAGACTCAGATGCTCTTTCACAGAAATTCATAGACATTTTCACAGAATAAATGTCACCTTGTTTGTTTTTTACCCTGGTATGGCTTGCTTCCCTTCCTGGAGCCATTTATTTTGGCTAGGAAAATGGACAGTACTGATTAAGGTAAGTAGGGGCTGCTCTAGAACTAACATTGGGCTAAATCCCACACAAAATTTAGTAAATTCATTAATTCATTTATTTTATTCCCATTATTCTTTGAAAGCACTCTAATCGAGGTTATCAAGTACTTCTATATAACCAGTTAATTTGTAGTCAGTTAATTTATAGTCCTCATCTGATTTGAATATTCAGCATAATTCCTCAAAGTTTATTACTCTCTCCTTCTACAAATACTTGTTTACTAAATTTTCAAGACAAAACACTCTCCTAGTTTTCTCCCTATCATACTTGATGCTTCTTCTCATGCTCAACGAAAGTTGGTTTTTGTTTGTTTTTGTTTTTGTTTTTTTCAGAAAAAGAAGTCACAGTGACAGCTTTTGCACATTTTTCTAAAGGACAATTGTTTGGAGAGCCTTAACGCTAGGTCTGTGATCCTCTCTGCCATCCATTTATGCTTATTCTACAGGTGGCTTCATGTGGTATCATGGCTTTAAATATTATCTCAGCACTAATGAATCCCAAGTGCACATAACCATCCCTGACCTCACTCTTGAACTACAGATTGATATAGCCAATATCTGGCATGACAAATTCACTTGGAAAATAATCATGTTTTAAACTCAATATAACAAAAATTTAATTCTATGTTTTCACCATTTAAAATGGGCTCCCATCTTCACTATTACTCCAGTCAATAAATGTCATCAACATTCACTCATTTGCTCATGGGCAGAACCAAAATTCCAATTTGTAAATCCTATTGACTCTATAATCAAAATATATTCTAAATCCTACTGCAAGTCACTCCTTGCCTAGAATTCACTCTAGTCAGTCATCATTTCCTTGGATGAAGTCAACTGATCTCTCCTGAACAACTCATAGAGTGTATTCTACAAAGGGTCAGAATAACCATTAAAAAGTGTGTGTCAGATGATGTCACTTTTCTGTTCCAAATCTTCCAGTGACTTCCTAATCATGTTTAGAATAAATCCAAAGTAATTACTATAGCCTACAAGCAATTATATGATATGCACCCTTTTCTAGTATTATCCCTTATTTCCTGTGCTCTAATCATACTGAGGTCCTTGCCATTTCTTTTAAATACCCTACTTACTCCTACCATAAGGCTCTACAATTGCTGTTCTTTTTGCTTGGAAAATTTGTGCACTCCCAGAATTGAATGTTTTATAACATTCAATTTCTGCACCACCTCAGAAACGCCTTCTCTAATAGTTTTAAATAGTATCCCATTTTATGATTTTCATCACACCTATCATTGCCAGTCATTATATTGTAGAGGTATTGTTCATTTGTTTATAGACTCATTGAGTAAAACTCAGGACATGAGGGAAGGAACTTTGTCTCTTGTGTAATTATCTATCCTCAGCACTTAAATATATGTATGCTACCTAATAGGCACCAAATACATATTAGTCAATTGAATATATGGTATTTTTTCTATATTCCAGGTTAATGTAAATGTTATTTTAAATGATTATTACGGTAACCTGTAGGCAGCATACCTATCTTGTATATTTGGAATATTGTTGGAGCTTAAATAATTTTTTCCTTGTATCACTGTTGAATAAGGCAAGCATAATTATCCCCACCATTTACAGACATACAGTTACAGTAATCTGATAGGAAAGGGGGAGTGAAGTTACACTTTTTGACTACTACATAAAAGTAAAGGCACAAGATACATTTCACTTAATTCTCACAATAACCATGAGAAGTTGGTATAATTATTTATAGCTAATAGAAAATTGAAAACATAATTTAATTATAGATCTTTATTTTATTTTTTAAAGATTTTATTTATTTATTTGAGAGAGAGAATGAGAGAGAGATTGAGAGCTCACGAGAGGGGGGAGTGGGAGAGGGAGAAGCAGACTCCCCGCTGAGCAGGGAACCCGATGCAGGACTCGATCCCGGGACTCCAGGATCATGACCCGAGCCAAAGGCAGTTGCTTAACCAACTGAGTCACCCAGGCGCCCTCTTTATTTTAAATTATTCTTTTTTTATCATTCCATGATTACCAGTAACTGAACCACTTTTATTACAGCGTATTGTCTCCTTTTAAATGGCTTTTTTTGTGGAGCTATATATTCAACCCCCCACCACTACTTCTTCTCTTCCTCCTCCTCCTTCTCCTCCTTTTTCTTTTTTAGGAATATAAACCCATGTTTAATTTTTTTAAAACAGTAAAAAGATTCATTATTTAAGAAAAAAATCTTTCTCTTAATCTCTTGTGAAAGGAATTATGAAGAGGGCAGAAATTATTAGTGACATTCTCCCTATGTAATTCACCTTCAGGATTGAAAAATCTTCCTGTTCCCATTCATTTTAGACCAAGTGAGATCCTGAAGACTTTTATGTCAGCTTTTCAAGGACTGGTCAATCTCTCCATGAAGTGACCATGGGTAGTTTTAGCACTGTGAACAAAATGTCACTAATAGTGACATCAAACTCAGCTGTCAGGTTTTTTTTTTTAATTTTTTTATTGTTATGTTAATCCCCATACATTACATCATTAGTTTTAGATGTAGTGTTCCATGATTCATTGTTTGTGCATAACACCCAGTGCTCCATGCAGAATGTTCAAACTCAGCTGTCAGTTTTAATGGCTTCTTCAATACCATTTGCTTTTGTGAATGCTTCTCGAGGTCAGAGAACACTGTTCTTCATTTCTCTCCTGCCAGAGAGATAAAGACACCCCGAAAGATGCAATGCTCTGCTTCTAACCAAAAAGCACTGGGATTTTCCTCTCTGGCTGCAGAACAATCCTGTTGTCCATCCATAGGACTGATCTTTTCCACTCAGGGCTCTAATCACCTTTCATGAAGCTGAAGGGAAAGGAAAAGCTACCTCAGATGCTTCCTGTGTCTTCCTAAAGTTTGTTTAAAATATGGATCACATAAAGCTCTCTACGTCTGATGGCCATTTTGGGATTTTAAAATTCAGTGGCTGAGTTGGTTAAGTGACAGACTTCTTGATTTCGGTTCAGGTCATGACCTCAGGGTTCTGAGGTTAAGTCTTGTGAGGGGCTTGTGCAGCACAGTGGGCTTGAGATTCTCTCCCTTTCCCTCTGCCCTTCCCCCACCACCCCTAAAATAAGTAAAGAAATCTTTAAAAAATTGTCTTAACATAAAAATATTTCTTTTCCAAAAATACCCCAGGCTTTTTCTAAGTATTTATTTTTCTCCTGTAAAAAGACCCCCCTGCCCTGTCTTCTTACATAAAACACTGACTATGTGCTGAAAGTGCCCTTGAGACCTAAGTCCTGAAGGAACTACGAGAAAGGGATAGACAGAGAGTGGGCAAGAGGTGATGGGGGAGAGGAAGAGGAAGGCAGTAGGGAAGAGAGAGGGGCAAGAAAGCTATCAAAGATTTTGTCATGGTGTCCAGAAGAATGCATCTTCTGAGGGTGTACTGCAAATCAAGACCACACTAAAAGAAGGAGAAAGGTGGATGGGGCAGACAATGGGAAAGAAGCAACAAACCAAAAACAGTTTTCATCTCAGACTGAAGGTCCCAGGAAGACAGGATTCCAGTCAATAGAAAAACCACTGACAAAGAAGCTTCTAGAGAATAGCAAGTGTTGGGATTACAAAGTTGCGCATTTCATCTGTACAAACTGGTCTTTGAACATCCTTTGTGAGAGCAACTATAGTGATCACATTGTTAAGGGAGAAAACAAACCCATCACATGGAGAAGAGTCCCCTCCCTCCTTTGGTTTATCACAGAATTTTTTTCTTTTTTATTTTTTGACACAGGTCACCCCCCCCCCTTTTGTTTTGTTTTGTTTCCCTTCTTTTCTCTTCTCAGACATCAGAGTCTGTTCTGGATGGAAACCAAACCATGCACCATCTAGCTGGTGGCTTCATGCTTCCCAGTCTGAATGTTCTGGATGGAAACCATTCTTTCCCCTTTGATATGACTGTGTGTTTGACCTTCAGGCTCATATCAAAGAGTCATATATCATAAAGTGGAGTCCCACCGGGCCAGCGACCAGCAACCCAAATTCCAACATCATGCTAGCAAGTGCTTCCTTTGATTCTACAGTTTAACTGTGAGTTGTGAAGCAAGGCGTTTGCATCCACATGCTAACCAAACTTCAGGAACTTGTCTACAGGGTCACTTTTAACCCCAGTTGGAGATATTTGGCCAGTGGCTCCTTTGACAAGTGCGTGCATATCTGGAATACTCAGAGTGGAAGTCTCATCCACACCTACCATGGCATTGGCAGCAGCTTCGAGGTATGCTGGAATGTCCAAGGGGACAAAGTGGGCATCAGTGCATCCAATGACTCTGTGTGGTTTTAGATCTTGGAAAGTAAACACAAAATATTATACGAAAGAATTCTAATAGACCAGCAGTGAATGTTTGGAGTTGCAGCACTGCTCAGACAGAGTTCCATATACTCCCAAACCATACGAACTGGACTTGCATTAGAGTGTACTTGGAAATCAAGTCATCCCTGGCCACAGGAAGTCTCATTTTTTTTTTTTTGTAATCTTGAACCCCCTACTTTTTACTATTTGGAAGGAAAAATGTGCAGGCTATTCTGCATATCTATTACTCACACAAGCAGCTGATTCGGAAGCTATGAAGTAGCTTTTCTGTCTCTTTCATGAATATCATTATAATTGGATTCTCTCTCAAATTATGAGAAAATATTAGACCTTTCACTAATTGTCCCAGTTTATTCTATGCTTATTACTGATTTGAAAGGGTTAGGATGTACAATGTAAGTTGGGTGTGCAATATATTAAGGTTCTTCTTGAGCTGACCACTGACAGAATTTTTAGTGGAACAATAAAGTTGTTGATTTCCTTGATTAGACTCTCTGACGATATGAGGTTTTAACACAACTGGCCTTTAAAAAAATCTTCATATGATCCTCATCACAGGTCACACAGTCTGACCAGGTCAATGAACTTTGTACCTATACAATGATTTCACTGTGAATATGCTTATGTGTGAGAAAGCAAGGTGGGGGTGAAGGACAACTGATGAAGAGAGATCAGATTCTCTGTGTGTAGTGGAAGTAACTGTAAAGACTAAAGAGTTAAATAATATAGGTTTACTACAACATAATTATGTTAATTTAGAGGTCATTTGGTTCAAAATATTTTGTAATTTCTTTTACCCAATTAAAATTTGTGTCTGCTGTTAAATTTCAAATATTTGAGCATGATTGGTTATCTTATTTGCAGATTTTTAATGAAATTCTATTGTACTTAGAGAACATACTCAGAATTATTTTAATATATAAAAATTGGTTAGACTTTTTAAAAGTGAAGCTTATAGTCTACCTTTGTAAACATATCATATGCATTTGAAAAACGTGTATTCTGCCATTTTTGAGGTAGTGTTCTATATATATCAGTTAAGTCAAGGTAGTTCATACTGTTCTTAAGATTTGTGTCTTTGCTCATTTTTTTTTTTTTTTGGTCCAGTTGTTTTATCAATTGCTGAGAAAGGTGTTTAAATCTCAATGATGGTTGTAGTATTATCCATTTTTATTTCTTTTTAATTTTGTAAATTATTGCTTTATGGATTTTGAAGCTCTACTTTTCTACATCTCTGTTTTTTGTTCCTCCTACTTCTGTCTTTATACTTCATCTGAGAGTTTTAGAACTCCTTTTTAATTTTTCTGTTGGTGCTATGATTTTTGCCATAGGGATTAAAATTCAAATGTTTAGGCATCCACACTCTACTTATAAGAAATAAGGTCAAACTTCATGTAAAATATAGACATCTAGTAAATTTATAGTCCCATATACTCATTCATCCTTTACATTATAGTTATATGTGTTATATCTAAATATGGCACAAATCCAAAAGACAATTTTATGATTTTAGTTTTAAGCGGTTTTACAAATGAATTAAGAGGGACAAGGCCAAAATATGTAATCTTTTGTTTTTACCCAGATACTATTTCCAATGCTTTGGTGTTCTCTTCTGAGGATATCTTTGTTTCCATTTGATATAATTTCCCTTTAACCTGAAAAAATTTATTTAGCATTTTGTATAGCACAGGTCTGGCTGCAAATTCTCCTACTTTCCTTTTCCTAAAAATGTTATATTTCATCTTTCATCTTGAATTATATTTTTTGCTGGAGATAGAATCTGAGTTGACTTTTTTCCCTTGTTGTTGTTTGTTTGTCTCTATCATTTTTAAAATGTTCCACTATCCTCTGACTTCCTTGGTATCTGATGAAAGGCCAGTCTTTGGTCATAACCTTGTTTCTCTATATGTAATGTGTCATTTTTCTCTTTCTTCTTCCAATATTTTTTCTTTATCTTTGGTTTGATTCTGATGTGCCTCGGCATGAATGTCTTTATGTTTATTCTGCTTGATGTTCATGTGTCATCTCACATATGGGATTCCCCAGTGTTCTTGGAATCTCTCTCCCTCTCTCATTCAAAATTATTTAATAGGGATTGGGAATCTGTCCACTGTTTACAATAATTAATTTCTCTTCTTCTGACTTCAACTTCAGTTACCCTTGCCTCAGTCATGTCCATTAAGCTGTTAAGTCCATTCAGGTTTTGTGTGGGTGCGTGTTTTGTTTTGTTTTTTTAACATTGTATTTTTCAACTTTAGAACTTCTATTTGGTTCTGCTGATGCTTCCAATTACTCTGCTAAAGTTTTATGCATAGAAAACACATTTCATTTTACTTCACTGAGGATAGATATAATATCCACTTTAACATTTTTTAAATCCGTTTCAACATCTGATTCAACTCTTGATCAAACTCCATTGATTTTCTTTTCTCTTGAAAGTGTAATCTGTTTTCTTGGTTCTTGGTTTATTGCTTAAATTTTTTATTGCATCTTGAATTCTGTGAAAGTCAGGTTGTGGACAGTCGGGATTCTGTGTCTTTTCTGTGACAACTATTGTTTTGTTTTGTTTTGCTCATTTTAGGAAATATTTTTCTTGGGTGAGCTTCAACAGCACACTATTTGCTACCCTGGTCTTAGGTCAGATCTTTCATCTTTAGCTGGAATGCCTAAGTCAGTTCTGCACACATGTAGTTCAAGAGTCAGTTGATCAAAGGGTGCAAACTTCCAGTTATAAGATGAGTAAGTTCTGGTGTACAGCATGGTGACTGTAGTTAATAGTGTTATGTTATATACTTGAAAGTTGCTGTATGTTCTTACCACACACACACACGCAATAGGTAATTACGTGAGCTACTGGAGGTGTTGGCCAACCTTATTAGGGTAATCATTCCACAGTGTATACGTGTATCAAATCATCATGTTACACACTCTAAACTTACACCATGTTATATGTCAATTATATATCAGTAAAGCTGGGAAAATTTTTTAAAGATGTATTTACTTATTTGAGAGAGCACAAGCACAAGTGGGGGGCTGAGGCAGAATGAGAGGGAGAAGCAGACTTCCCACTGAGCAGAGAGCCTGAGGTGCCCCTGGAAAAATTTTTTAAAAAGAAAGAGAAAACCATCTACAGGCAAAAACAAAAAAAAAAAGTTAGGAATAGAACAAAATTATAAATCTACAATGAGTAGAAAGAAGGGTATGATAAAGAAAATATATTAATGAAAAAGAAAAAGAGAAAGAACAACAAAAGCAAAAGCTCTTCTGTCGAAAAGATCAATAAACTCATTCTGTAGTGTGGCTTTAAGAAAAAAGAGAAGAAACAAACATAATTAAGAAGTTTTTAAAAAGCAAATAGATACAGAAATAGAATATATTTTAAAGTATAAAGTAATATTTTAAATAGCATAGTGCCAATCAGTTTGAAAAAAAAATGGATAGTCTAGACACACAAATTACTACAATTGACTAAAGAAAAACTAGATACATGAGATTTATTTATTAAAAAATTTATTTATTAAATTGAATCTACATTCAAAATTTTCTTGTTATAAAAAAGAACCAGACAACAAATTTTACTGAAGAGATCTATCAGACCTTCCAGGAACAGACAATTGTTGTGCTGTATCAACTGTTAACTGAAAACAGCAAAAGGAGGAAAGCTCCCTATATCATTTCATGAGGCTAATAACATCTTGATAGCAAAAGCAGACAAGCTAGTATTAGAAAGAAAATTTAAAAGGCACATCTTTCTTTCTTTTTTTTTTTTAAAGATTTTACTTATTTATTTGTCAGAGAGAGAGAAAGCACAAGCAGGGGAGCGGCAGGCAGAGGGAGAAACCCAGGACTCAGGGATCACGATCTGAGCCGAAGTCAGACACTTAACCGACTGAACCATCCAGGAGTCCCAAGGGCACAACTTACTCTTGAGTAAACATTAAAAAATCATAAATAAATTACCAGTAAATCAAAACCCCTTCCCCCCCAAAAAGCGTCAGCAATGTGGGACACAGATTTTGGGGATTCCCCCTCTGACTTCTGGGATTCCCTCACTGTCTTCAGTGTTCATGATTTCCCAACTTCTCTCTTCTCATTCCCCAGGCCAGCAAACCTGTTCCCATATGTGCTCTCAACAACCTTACCACTGCTGCTTACCCTCAGACCAAAAGCCAGACCAATGGGAACTTAGCTGTAGGGCTCCTATCTCTTCTTCAACAAACAAGAGAGCACCCCCCCCACCCCAGTCTTTCTGCTTCTGTACTGCCCAGTATCTACACAGTAACAGATCAGAGCTCTATTCAGATTACTTGTCTTTGAGCTGCCTAGAGATTTTTGGTACATGCATGTTTGCAGAATAAATCAGAGGTGTAAGCATACAGGACTAAAAAAAAATTCTCTTGGCTTTTTTCTCTTTGTGGATTCCCCCCCACCTTCTTGGATATTCATGACTCCTGACTTCACTTTTTTGGTTCCCTGAGCTAGAGAGATGAAATGGTTTGTTACATGCCCAGCCTTCTTGAGTGAGTGTTAACTTTCCATCAGAGTCTGAGTCTGTCTCAGTTCACTCTTCTTTATATTTAGGTAGTTGCTTTTTATATGATGGTTGAAAAGCTTTTTCCCCAGGCAGAGGATATACAGTACAGTCATATTCTGTCAAACTCAGATTGATGCTTTATCTTTGAAATCCTTCAAAAAATTTTTTTTTACTTTTTTTTTAAATCAGTTTTTTCCTGGACCATAAAATTCCACATGAATCAGGAAATGAATCTAATTTGCTTCTTATTTTTAAAACTTTAATGAGATATCTTTCACATATCATGAAATTAACCAATTTAAAATTTATGATATGGGATTATTTGTACATTCAAAGAATTGTGCAACCATCATCACAATTTAATTTTAGGATGCTTTCAACACCCCTAAAAGAAACCCCTTCACATTAACAGTCATTTCCCATATCTACTCCTTGTCCTTCACCCAGGCACAAGCAGCCACTAATCTATTTTCTATCTGTATGAATTTTTCTACAGACATTTCTACGGACATTTCATATAAATGACATTATACAATATGTGCTCTTTGTTAAAGGTTTCTTTCGCTGATAAAAAGCACATTCTAAAGACTGATCCAAATTATATTTTGTATCAGTATTTCATTCTTTTATATTGCCAAATAATAACTCATTGTGTAGATACGTAGATTTTATTTATCCATCTATTAGTTGATGGATAATATGATTATTTCCACTTTTTTGCCCTTATGAATAATGTTGCAATGGTATACAAGATTTTGTTTGGACTTATATTTTCATTTCTTTTGAGTATATACTGAAAACTGGAATTGCTGTACTGTATGGTAACTCAAAGTTTACCATTTTGAGGAACTACCAAACTAAGTTTTCCAAAGTAGCTGTACCATTTTATATTATTCCTATCAGCAATGTGTGAACATCCTAATTTCTCCACATCTTTACCTTCACTTGCTCATGTCTTGATTTTAGCCATTTTGATGGGTGTGAAGTGGCAGCACTTTGTGGTTTTGATTTGCATTTCCTTAGTAACTAAAGATATGGGCATCTTTTCACTTTCTTATTGTCCATTACAGAAATGCTATTCAAATTATTTGCCCCCATCTTTTTTTTTAGTTGAGTTATTTGATTCTTATTGAGTTGTAAGAGTTCTTTATATCCTGTAAGTCCCTTCTCAGATATGTGATTTGCAAATATTTTGTCCCATTCTGTGGGTTTTTCACTTTCTTTTCACTTTCTTCATGGTGTCCTTTGAAGCGCAGAAGTTTTTATTCTGATGAAGTCTAATATAAATAGGTTTTCCTGTCATTTGTACTTTCGGTGCCACATCTAAACAACCATTGCCTAATCCAGGCTACAAAGATAAACCCCAATGTTTTCTTTTAAGAGTTTTATAGTTGTAGTTCTTGCATTTAGACCTATGATCCACTTCAGCTGATTCTTGTAGATGACATCAAATAGGCATCCAAATTCAATCTTTTAATGTAGATATTATGTTGTCCTAGTACCATTTATTCAAAGGATTATTTTTCTCTCTCATTGAGTTGTCTAAACAACATTGTTGAAATTGATTGACTCAATCAAAGTGACTCAATAAATCAGTTTATTTCTGGATTCTTAATTCTATTACATCTGTGTCTATCCTTCTTTTAGTCTCACACTCTTAATTATTATAGCTTACAGTTGGCTTTTAAAATCTTGAAGTGTAACACCTCTAACTTTTTTTTTCTAAGACTGTTTTGTCTATTGATTCCTTACATTTCCATAAGCATTATAGAAAACATCTTTGATGTAGGAAACAGTTGGGGTTAGGAGCTGATTGGCTAAGAAAGAATTCTTGAGACATCTTGGATGTAAATGGTGGTTTTATGAAAGCACAGAGACAGGACCCATGGGCATAAAGAGCAGCACTGGGGTCATGAGGAGTGGCCGATTATATACTTTCAAGTCGAGAGGGGGTTAGGGATAGCCTAAGTCTCTAAGGAATTTTGGAAGCAAGGTTTCCAGGATGTTGAGGGGGCTAGCTATTGTTAGGAAAAGGTCATTATTACTGTCTAGTAAAACGCTAGTCATGAGACCCTTCAGATGTATATCATTGTGCCATATACTTGGGGGATGATTGCCAACATGTATCTTGGGGGGGGGGGGATGGAGGCGGGTAACGTAGACTTACAGGATGCTGGGGGTTCTGGATAATTTTAAGCTAAGATTGCCTTTCGCCCCTAGAAAAGTATTAACATCAACGCAGCTGGGTTCCTAGAGGAATGTCACCCTGTCTGTTTCAAGGACTTGCCAATGAGCTGTAAATAGTAAGAAAATGATTTTTTTTCCTTTTGCCTTTGTTTCCCATATCATCTTGTTATTTTTTTTAAGCCAACAAACAAGTAAAAAATCAGCTGTGATTTGGATGGGAAATATATCGAATAATATGTAGATTAATTGGGGAGTAGCACAATATTAACAATGTTAAGTCTTCTGATCTATAGCAATGGGATATCTTTCCATTCACTTAGATCTTTTAAACTCCTTGGCACAATGTTTTGTAGTTTTCATTGTAAATATTTTGCAATTAAAAAAATGATTCCTATGTATTTTATTCTTTCTACCTGTTATAAATGGGCTAATTCTCTTAATTTCATTTTCAGATTGTTCAATATTAGCATATAAAAATACAATTAATTTTTTGATACTGAACATGTATCCTACCAGTTTGCTAAACTCATTTATTTTAATTTATTCTAATTGATCATTAGTTCATTTCTTATTATTTTCTATATGCAAGAGTATGTCACCTGCATAATTTCACTGGCTATTATATTATGTACAATGCTGAATAGAAATGGTGAAAACAGACATTTTTGTCTTGTTTCTGATCTTAGGAGGAAACCATTTAGTCTTTCCCTATTAAATATGATGGTAGCTGTGGGATTTTCATAGGTACCCTTTAATCAGGTCAAGAAAATTATTTGCTATTCTTAATTTGTTGACTTTTTTATCATGAAAGTGTTGAATTTTGCCAAATATCTTTGGCAAATATCCAGTATCTCTTTATTGTTCCAATCTCTCTTGACTTTGCTTTTTTATTTATTTGTTTGAGAGAGAGAGAGAATGAGCAGGGAGGAGGGGCAGAGGAAGAGGGAGAAGCAGACTCCCTGCTGAGCAGAGAGCCTGAGGCAGGGGGAGGGGAGTGATCACAGGACCCTGGGATCCTGACAGGAGCCCAAGGCAGATATTTAACTGACTGAGCCACCCAGGTGCCCCAATTTTGCATTTTTTTTCTAAATATTCCTCGGGCCTTGCAGCTATTCCCCCTGTTTGACATACTCTTAGCCCTTTGGTATGTATGAACCGCTATGGTTATCTAGATTATGATAGTCAATAACTAACCACATTTACAGATGAATCTGTTCCAAATTTACTTAGATCATTGCTTAAAACTTGGTCATTTTCATTATCTACTCATCTCAAGTTACTGCATAAAGGCTTTTTTTTTTTTTTTTTTTTTTTACAGAAACCGCCAATCTCCCTTGAATCACAATGCAGCAACCACAAGCTTGCAACCTCTCTTTGGGAAGCTTAAGAAAGCTTTCACCCAATCAGAATTACTGCCAAAGGATTTTAACATATTCAGTTTAACAGGGTACACATTCAATTTATTTAGAAAACCTTTGTTAAGGGCCACTTGGGAGGCTCAGTTGGTTAAGGGTCTGCCTTCAGCTCTGGTCATGCTCTTAGGGTCCTGGGATCAATCCCAGCGTTTGGATCCCTGCTCAACAGGGAGACTGCTTCTCCTTCTCCCTCCGTTCCTCCTCACCACTCATGCTCTCTCTCTCTCTCTCTTGCTCTGCTCTCTCTCTCAAATAAATAAATAAAATCTTAAAAAAATAAATTAAAAAGAAAACCTTTGTTAAGACTGTTCTTATTGAGGGCGCCTGGGTGGCTCAGTTGGTTGGGCGACTGCCTTGGGCTCAGGTCGTGATCCTGGAGTCCCTGGATCAGGTCCCGCATCGGGCTCCCTGCTCGGCGGGGAGTCTGCTTCTCCCTCTGACCCTCCCCCCTCTCATGTGTTCTCTCTCATTCTCTCTCTCTCAAATAAATAAATAAAATCTTTAAAAAAAAAAAGACTGTTCTTATTAAATTCACAGTTCAAACACCCTCTCCACTAGTGACCTTTAATTCCCTAATATTTCATTTTTTACCAACTAATTTCTATTTTTCCTTTAGTTCTCAGATTAAATGCCACTTCCTTAAATAGGCAATCCTCAAACAGTCTGGGTATCTAAAAATAAAAACGGCACATTAACAGGTACCTTCTCTCAGTCTCTCTTCTTTAGTCATTCTGTGAAATTATCTTTCTAAATTATTGGCTTCCCCATGGCTGCTTCATACTTTTGATGACAATGCTCTAGGGAAATAGTCATTTCAGGTAAGGGGCACTTATCCTGAGACGTGGTTATTATGCCCCCATGTCCTCCTTCAATTTGTTCCACATTTCACTGTATCTTGGCAGAGATAGTTTTCGCACCTTGTGTTTTGGGAGTTGTACCCATAACCTAGTTTCACTGAAGATGGAGTTTTCTACTTCTTTGATACTTCTTGTAAGATTCAGGGAGAGAAGTATGATTTAAATTAATAAAATTCAGTATCATTTTCATAGCTCCCACATTTTCCAATTGGATTTTAATGCCCTTACATTTCAACCAATAACATTTGTGTAGAGCTATGTCTTTCATCAATAATCACTAAATAATACTTTAATGTCTTAAGGTACATATTAAAAACAATAGCATATAAAGTCCATCTGCTAATTCTAAATTCCGTGAAAAGCAAATTTATAATTTGAACATTTTTATATTTTTTCTTGATATAAATTAAAAAATGGTTGCTTTAAAAAAAATTTAAAAAATAGAAAATAAAAAATGGTTGCTTTATTAAATATATCATAGTGATGAATAACAGTTTCTCCTACTTCTACATTTAAGAATAAGGGTGTTTCTATGCCTTCAAAGTAATGGAGTTCAAAAGAATGACCTTACAAGGGGCTCCTGGGTGGCTCAGTCATTAAGTGCCTGCCTTCGGCTCAGGTCATGATCCCAGGGTCTTGGGATCAAGCCCCGCATTGGGCTCCCTGCTTAGCAAGAAGCCTGCTTCTCCCTCTGCCACTCCCCCTGCTTGTGTTCCCTCTCTCTCTGTGTCTCTCTCTGTCAAATAAATAAATAAAATCTTAAAAAAAAAAAAAAAAAGAATGACCTTACAAAACTCCACTTAACACTTAGCAAAGAATGTGGTCATAAACCACTTTGAAAGTAATCTCCATTATCCATTTGAGCTAGTTTAAGTGTTTTGGATGAGATGCTTAGAGTTTTTGAAGCTTTCAGCTTATTCATCATCCTGTCATGTGGAACTTTATCAAAGATTTCTTTCCAGGAAGTCAAAAGGACTTATTCTATGTGCTCCCTGATAATACATTTCATTTCCCATCTCAGTGAGAAAAAGTTGACAAGTCAACAGTTAAAAGAGATTGTATATTAATCTATGACAATTATTTTATACAGTTAATAAATTGGTATTTTTCTCATTCAATTTATTTGTAATACATTTATGTATATGTATGTATGTCATATATATTTATTAAACATTAAAATAATTCAATGACTTATTTCTAATTCAAGTTATTAAACATAATCTAACTGAGTATTTATGGCAAACTGTGGTCTCAAAAGTAATGACAAATGTTCCCCCCTTTGGTTATATTCATCTAGAAGGCATTTTTAATATTTACTGAACAAATGTATGTGATATTCACAACAGTGAGAAAATTTCATCAAAATTAATGTATTTGAGATAGGCTGATCATACAGAACACTCATATAAAGGTGTTTTTTAAACAGTTTGTGTCGCACATTGTTTTTCTATGTATTTTAGATTTGTGTCATATTATCCTGGTTTATGTATATAAATAATTTCTTTCATGTTGTATGAAACATTACTTAGAATTCAATCTTTCTGTGTGGTTGATTTCTCCCTTTGCTCATTAAACTCCATGATTAGGATCTAAGTAAAATATTTCCATTAAAGATTAAATATAAAAGACACAAGAAAACCTGCTACAATATTATAGGTTATTTGAAAGACTTAGTATCAAGCTCTTTTACTGAAGCCTGAGGGAGCCATAATTTCCAGGCAGATATGATTCCTCAGAATAGTTATGTACCTGGGCCCTGGAGGCAGGCAGCCTGGACCTGATGCTTTTTGCCGTGTAAGGAATGTACAACCTTGACCCTGGCATCAGCTTCTCAGAAGCTTGGACTCCCCATCTGTGAATGGAAGTAGTAATAACTATTTTCTAATAAAGTTTTGCAGTTTTTTAAGCTACAGTAAATTATTACAAACTAAAAATACCCACGTAACCAGCACTTAGATCATCAAACAGAATAGTTCTTTGCTCCAGAAATCCTCTTTGTGTTCCTTTCCTATCACTATGTTCCAAGGCAACCACGATCCTGGTGTCTAAAAGCATAGACTAGCCTTGTCTACTCTGTGCCTCATGTCAGTGGAATGAATCATACAGAATGTACTATTTTGTATCTGGCATCTTTTTCTTAACATTCTTTTCTGAGATTCATGTGTTGCATGTAATTGGAAATATTGCATGATTTCATGAAGAAACTCTGGAAGATGCAGAAATTGGGAGAATGGAGTGGGGAATCCAGAACCAAGGATGTATCATTCTGAGCCTTACATCTTACACAGACATTGAAGATCAGACTTTGTGTTGAATAATTCTTGATAGGTACCATAATAGGGTTTTGGAGATAAGAGTGAAGAAAGAAACATATCACAAAGTTTTCCTCTGAGAAAAAGAAAACTGAAGGGAAGTCAATAAGCTTATAGTTCTGAGTCATTATCAGTTGCCATTGTCAGATCATCCCTCATGGGAAAAAAAAAATAAAAATGCTAAAACTACTGACTGATTTGATAAATGAAGCTATATTTACATGGGTGTCATTCAGCCTTATCTGATCAGTGCATAGATTATATTTAATAGTGCTGTTAAAGCAGATCTGCTCAGTCACTGATACAGATGTCCTGAATAGGAGAAATTAATTGGTGTATAAAGAAACAGTCACTACTATAATCTGGAGCTTGTTCTAATATCTTCCCTATAGTCCAAATCTCTCTTCCATTCTGAACATATGTAAACATAAATACTGCTGTTAAGCTTCACTGGGAAGTTAAAGTTTTTGCAACTATAAAATGCTGAGGTCAGTTCAGGAGAAGATAGAAACATTCACTTAAAATCTTTGCTTTCATCCAGAAGAAAAACAGCTATCAGATTCTTACACAGTGAATAGAAGAATGGTCTTTTCACAGATTAATTTTCTGGTGTTGTGGTTAGTTGTGATGGTCAGGAAATATTAAAGGCAAAGAATAAAGTTTTTATGATAATATATAAAGTTTATTTAATCACATTCATTACACAAGCATTTATAAAAGCTTCACCATGTTTTAAGCTCTGTGTTAGGCACCAGAGATACAGAGGTAAAAGGCAGATACCGGGTGCCTGGGTGGCTCAGTTGGTTAAGCGACTGCCTTCGGCTCAGGTCATGATCCTGGAGTCCCTGGATCGAGTCCCGCATCGGGCTCCCTGCTCGGCAGGGAGTCTGCTTCTCCCTCTGACCCTCCCCCCTCTCATGTGCTCTCTGTCTCTCTCATTCTCTCTGTCTCAAATAAATAAATAAAATCTTTAAAAAAAAAAAAGGCAGATACCAAGAGCCTACAGTTTAATGGGGATATAAGTAGAGGGAAATGATTATGTACTACATAAGTGGTACGACAGAGGTGCACTGAAGAAAATAGAGGTGGTACCTCATCTTGACTAGGAATAGGTGATCTGTCAGCGAGGAGACTTGCTAGAGGTGGAGAAATCAGAAGTGCAGAGACTTGAGAAAGGGAGGTCAGGGCATTTCAGTCCTACAGCGATATGTTTATGAAGGCCCCAATTTGGCACTTTAAATGCTTCAGTATGCCTACTCCATGGTGCATGAGTGAGGAGTAGTGAGAAAAGAGGCTGGAGGGACTATGCTGTGATAAGAAATTGGTCTACTTTTCTAAAGACAGTAAGGATCTTTGGAAACATCCTTAAAGGAGAGTGATAATATTAATTGTGTTGTGTTTAGCAACAGCAATCAGCACAATGTATGGAAAACAGATTAGGAGAGAGCCAAGCTAAATGATAAAGAGAAATCTACAGCTTATTTCATAGTTTAAGTAAAATAGTAGAAGACCAAATCCAAACCAGTGGCACTAGATTTAGAACCTAGACAAGAGTAGTGAGGTCAAAGAAGTCATTTCAACTGAACTATCTTACCAGTGCAGGTTGAAGAGCAGCATGAAGGGCAATGAGTCAATGGAAATCTAAAAATTATAGTTTTAGAAAACTGGTAATGATATTCTTCATTAAGATATACAATTCAATAAACAACAAAAAAGAGCAGACTTGTGGAGTGTACAAGGAGATGAGTTTGCTTTGGAGGTTGAGTATGGACAAACTGACATTGAAGTACATGTGGGGCATCCAAGTAGAGATGCCCCTTGGGGATTATCGTTGATTTACTCATTCAATTTTATTCCATGGTCCTTCTATTGGAGAAGTTAGAAGACTGAATGGTACATTCCTAAAAATTCCTTGAGGTTAGAGTTTGAGGTAGAAATTCAGTTTTACCAATTAGATGTACTCATTTGAAATTTGAAAGGCAGAAAAGAATTCAAAGTCACTTTCCTGACCTCTTTGTCTATTTCCGCAGATAATCAGTCATGAAAACGTAAGGTTTCCCTTCAGTCATTTTCCATAGTCCACTTCCACCTGGATTGTGTGCCTAGAAAGTTGTGGTTGCAGCAGCATCTTATCCATGTTTATGATCCTGGCATTGCAACTATGAGTTTCCATTCTCCTTATCATTGGGTATTAAGAAGTAGTGCAGTGGTGGCTTCTTTGGGTCCTGGATTCTTACTTGACTTCAGGGCAGCCTCACAGTGGTTGTTTCCTTGCTATGTCAGTACTTTATTGCTCTGGGGGTTATTTAGAGGCCTCATAGAGAACACTCATCACTACTCCCAAAGGTTTGTAAGCACTGACTCTCTTATAATAAATCACTCCCTACATAAAACACCTAGAGTAAATAGACATACAAATCCAAATGTTCTCTTTTTCCCCTAAAACCTTTAGTAAGAGGTAACATTTATGGAAGGCTTACAAGGCAAGGTATTGTTCTAAGTGTTCTATATATGCTAATATATATAATTCTCCAAACAACAGTAGTAATGAGGTCTTGTTTCACCTCAAATCGTAACAGTGAGAAAATTCAAACACAGATAAGTTAAGTAACCTGTCTAACCACAGACAGCAAAGAATGGCAAAGTCTGAAATTATACTCAGGCAGTTTGGCTCTTATCCACTGTGGTATACTCCCAGGAGATACAATTTTTGATAAATATATTAAATGTATTGCAGGGTGACTCTTAGTGGAAAACATTGATACTTGTGCCATCAGTATACACAAGGTAATTCAAACCATATGAAAGGAATGAGGTCATCCAAGAGGACTACAAGTGGAAAAGTAAAAAAGGCTGAAGAGGAGATCCTTATAGAATACACATGTTTAAGGAATGAGCAGATGGGGAACATGGAGAGAGGCTGGAGAAAGAGTGGCCCCATAGAAGGTATTAAAGAAACCAAAGGAAGAGTAAGTCAAGAAGTTAACTACACTAATGCTAGAGTTGAGTAAGATAAAATAGTTTCCATTAATGGAAAGCCATTAATGACTTTTGCAATGGTGGTTTTGACTAAGAGGGGAAGAAAAACAACAACAGGGGCGCCTGGGTGGCTCAGTCATTAAACGTCTGCCTTCGGCTCAGGTCATGATCCCAGGGTCCTGGGATCGAGCCCCGCATCGGGATCCCTGTTCCATGGGAAGCCTGCTTGTACTCTCTCCCGCTCCCCCTGCTTGTGTTCCCTCTCTCGCTGTGTCTCTCTCTGTCAAATAAATAAATAAAATCTTTAAAAAAAGAAAAAAGAAAAACAACAACAAAATGTTTAATGCTTAAGTTGAAAAACAAAGAGGGAGAATTTGGAGAAAATTAAAGCAGAGACTCCTTTTCGAAAGGTAGTGGGATTGGAAACAAGCACAATGGAAAATTAGTTAAAAGAATATGTAAAAGAAATACTGAGCATGAAACTACCACATGATAGGCAAGGTGAATGATTTTGCAAAAATATTCCAAAGAAAAGAAAGAGAAGTTGAAAATCTATAAAGAGGAGAAAACAAATAAGAGATTGAAGTCTCAGAGGAGATAAGAGCAAATGCAAACCAGAATATGTGAAAAGGTATTTATGTGTTAGGGAGGAATCAAATCTCCCATGGAAATTGGTTAAGAGTGAGGGTGAGAACAATCTGATCACAGACTAGACTAATGAGGAAAATGGTAGATCAGGGAGCCAGCAAATGTCATCAAGGCTCTGATGAAGCTGCTTCAGGAATGAGAGAAGAAGCTGACCAATGACACATACAAAGATTTCCAATTAATAATAAGATCTTATTTAGCCTGGAGACCATATTTGTGAATGGAGTAAACTACTAATTTGGATGATTTCCACCTAAACATTGAATGAATGACCCATGTATAGGAACTGAACATATAAACATATGGACTGCTCACCCACGGTATATTTATTGGATTGATACAAGGAAAAAACAAGGGGCAAGATTGGTATTAGGTGGTGAATGGAATAAAGGGTAGATCATGAAAATTAAGCTGGTGAGGAATGTTACTGAATCCAAGAAGCATCTAATGCAGTTGACAAAAAAGGGGGGCAGTGCATAAGGGACTGAAAATACTGATAAAGACAAGAGAAGATAATTTGACTGGAAAAGAGAGTAAATTTAGAAGATAGAATGTATGTACGGGCGCCTGGGTGGCTCAGTTGGTTAAGCGACTGCCTTCGGCTCAGGTCATGATCCTGGAGTCCCGGGATCGAGTCCCGCATCGGGCTCCCTGCTCGGCAGGGGGTCTGCTTCTTCCTCTGTCCTCTTCCCTCTCGTGCTCTCTGTCTCTCATTCTCTCTGTCTCAAATAAATAAATAAAATCTTTAAAAAAAAAAAAGAAGATAGAATGTATGGTCACAGATAAGATGGTGATTATAACAAGGGCATAGTGATGGAAATTTGTGGTATAAGAAGGCTAGAGATAAAAAGCTACAATATGAAAACAGACAAATAATTGTATATGGTTCATACATCGGCCATTCATCTGTATGGAGAAGTATGTGAGAGGAGGCCAGAAGAGATTCTAATCATTAAGGTTGGAGGGGACACATTGGAAGACTGGTAGATGAAGGGTATGAAGACTGAAACAGGCTACACTGGCAAGAAACCATGTGCTTTTAAAGATGGAAGACATTTATATAAGATGAAAACAAGAGTGG
Organism: Neomonachus schauinslandi; assembly: GCF_002201575.2. Classification (NCBI taxonomy): domain Eukaryota; kingdom Metazoa; phylum Chordata; class Mammalia; order Carnivora; family Phocidae; genus Neomonachus; species Neomonachus schauinslandi. The sequence continues at coordinate 84,967,911 of NC_058406.1, read as the reverse complement.
ATATTGATGGAAAATTCAACCTTGATTTATTATTCTCGAACTACATAGAGAACGGTAGATGGAGCACTCAAGAAGAATGCAGGGACAAACTAATATTAAAAGAAAATTCAGATTCCAGTTAAAGACAAAAGATTGCTGGAGAATGTTTTTGAGGATGTATGGTTGGAGGGTGGGGGGTTGCCCATGGAATGGGGGTTCTGTAGACATAGCGGGGAAAATGATAGAAGGAATTTGGCTGGGCCTAGGAAGAGAAAGAAAACACCAAAACATGGAATTTAGACTAAATCAGGGATCAATAACCCCAGACTGGATGTAACTCCGTTGTACTTTGGGCTGCCACCAAGAAACTAACTAGATGCAAACTATAATACATGGTGGAATTTATTAGTTTAAATTTCTCATTGAGTGATAGTAATTTTTTTCAAGTACCAGTGGAGACATCAACCTGGGGTTTTTAGATAACTGGCACAGCACACATTTTGAAAACTTTACTGAGGACAGAAAAAAAAATGTTGTTAAGAAATTGTTATGATCTTCCAAAGAAGATCCCGGCTCTCTTGAGCAAGGTTAGTTACTTGCTTGAAGTTCACCTGAATGAGAAATAACAGCTGCTCCAGGGCAGCAGTGGAATATCTGTCTCTCTGTAGGGAGTTGACTAGAGCAGGGTTTGAGTCCACTGTAAATGAGGGTAAGCATTCTACTGAGAGAACCAGGAGCATCTTAAAAATGAGAGAGACAGAAATCAGGCTTGTAGCCCTTTCTTACATTGTCTTAAACTCCTAAAAAAAAAAAGGCTACTGAGAATCAGACAAACGACTTTTCAACCACAAGCAATGAGATAGCAGTTGGTTAAGGGAAAATTTGTTGGAAAATCTGACTATGAGTTTGACGCCCAATTTTTTTCTAGATATGGCTGAAAGTATCATATTTAGACAACTGTAAACAACATACCCATTGAGTGTAAAACAGAAAACAGTCTATGGTTTATTATACAAAAGATTCCTGACTTAATGATTGTTTGACTTCCAATTTTTTAACTTCATCATGGTTGAAAGTGATACGCATTTAGTAGAAACTGTATTTGTATTTGGATCTTTTCCCAGGCTTGGGGTATGTGGTAGGATACTCTCTCATGATGCTGGGCATCGGCTCCTGATCAGCCACACAGTCAAGAGGGTAAACAATTATTACATAATCAACAAAAGAAACACAACCATTCTGTACCCATACAACTATTGTTTCTCACTTTCAGTACAGTATTCCATAAATTACATGAGATATTCACCACTTTATTATAAAACAGGCTTAGTGTGAGATGACTGTGCCCAACTGCAGGCTAATGTAAGAGTTCTGAGCATGTTTAAGGTAGGGTAGGCTAAACTATGATGTTCTATAGGTTAGGTGTATTAAATGCATTTTTTTTTTCATATTGTATATATTTTTTTATTCTTATGTTAATCCCCATACATTACATCATTAGTTTTAGATGAAGTGTTCCATGATTCATTGTTTGTGCATAACACCCAGTGCTCCATGCAGAATGTGCCCTCCTCAATACCCACCACCAGGCTAACCCATCCTCCCACCCCCCTCCCCTCTAGAACCCTGTTTGTTTTTCAGAGTCCATCATTTGACTTATGATATTTTCATCTTATGATGGGTTTATCTGGCTATAACCCCACTGTAAATTGAGGACGATCTGTACTGGAAATAATAGAGGCTTTGGAATAAGGCAAACCTGGATTAAACTTCACAAGCATGACATATTTGCTCACTGATATAGGAACGTTTATGTTGCATCTTGGATTTTTCAGTTACATGTAAATGTGGGTAAATTAATCAGATAAGTGCCTAGCAGTTTGCCTGAAGTATTATGGGACACAGTGTATTTTAAATACCTTCATCGACAGATGAATGGATAAAGAAGATGTGTACATACACACACACGCACACACACACACACACAGGAATATTATGCAGCCATCAAAAAGAATGAAATCTTGCCATTTGCAACAACGTGGATGGAACTGGGGGGTGTTTTGCTGAGCGAAATAAGTCAATCAGAGAAAGACATGTATCATATGACCTCACTGATATGAGGAATTCTTAATATCAGGAAACAAACTGAGGGTTGCTGGAGTGGGGGGTGGGGTGGGAGGGATGGGGTGGCTGGGTGATAGACATTGGGGAAGGTATGTGCTATGGTGAGTGCTGTGAATTGTGTAAGACTGATGAATCACAGACCTGTACCTCTGAAACAAATAATATATTATATGTTAAAAAAAAAAAAGAAGATAGCAGGAAGGGAAAAATGAAGGGGGGGAAATCAGAGGGGGAGACGAACCATGAGAGACTATGGACTCTGAAAAACAAACTGAGGGTTCTAGAGGGGAGGGGGTGGGGGGATGGGTCAGCCTGGTCATGGGTATTAAAGAGGGCACGTTCTGCATGGAACACTGGGTGTTATACGCAAACAATGAATCACGGAACACTACATCAAAAAAATTAATTAATTAATTTAAATAAATAAATAAATAGATAGATACCTTCTAAAATTGGATTGCAAAATAACCAATAGTATAGAGTTTGACTTAACATGTTACAATGCCACAATACACTATACAACATTCATACCACATTTGTATATAGCTCCTAATTTTTTGGGTGTGATAAATGAAAAGTTGAAAAGCCACTTTCATGATTATCTTTTTCTTTAGAAGGACTTCCTTCAGGAAGATTTTGATAAGGTTCTCTAAAGACATTTTTGAGGAGTTGATGAATTAGAGATGCTTATATTTTTCACCCACTTAAGGACATAATTTTGAAATAATTATGGATTCACAGGAGGTTGCAAAATTGGATTGTTTATTTTTTAGCTCTTGAGATTTGAATGTTCTTTGTATATTCTAGATATAAATCTTTTGTCAGATAAGGAGTTGGAAAATATTTCTCTCAGCCTCTAGTATGGTTTTATCCTCTCAATAGGACCTTACACAGAGTAAAAGTTTTTAATTTTGATGAGGTCCAATTAATCAATAATATTTTTTTTCCTTATGGATTGTGGAATTAGTGACATTCACTTTCTGTTTTTCATTATACACTTTTATGTAATGAGTTCATCAGTTCTTAAGGTTTAATCATTTGATACAGTTCCATCTCCATAAAATTTGCTGAACAGTGTAACTTTATTTTATCATTATTTGGAAAAGTATACTTTTGCTTCAAGTTCAAATTGTCACCATCATAATAATAACAATAAAGATAATAGCTTGTATTTTTTTTAAAGATTTTATTTATTTATTTGAGACAGAGAGAATGAGAGACAGAGAGCATGAGAGGGAGGAGGGTCAGAGGGAGAAGCAGACTCCCTGCCGAGCAGGGAGCCCGATGCGGGACTTGATCCCGGGACTCCAGGATCATGACCTGAGCCGAAGGCAGTCGCTTAACCAACTGAGCCACCCAGGCGCCCAATAGCTCGTATTTTTGACCATCAACCACATGACAGGCCAGTAATTTAGGATAACACATATAGTATCACATTTGATATTTATAGCAATCCTATGGATTATATACTATTATTTACTCCCAATTTCAATAACTAAAGCTTAGAAGGGTTAAATAAGTATTTTAATCACAATACTGCATGTTAGCTCAGGTTTTGACCTGGTTTGTGTACACACAGTCTATGACGAGATAAACTTTTCTAATCACTCTGTTGCCTTTTCATTTTATTTGTATCCTATATGCCCTGAAAAACCATTCTCTTTTATAACAACTCAGAGTTTCAAAGATTTTTGTCCTATAAATTCATCTGATTCCACTGGTGCAATCATTCAAAACAGTTAGGTTTTAGAAAGGAATAATTTGATTACAGACAAACTTATGATTGAGTTTGTGTTCATTTCTCTTTGAAAAAATGAATAGAATGACTTGGAACACAGTTGAATAGAGATGATTAAAATCAAGCACATGAATTAAAAATATTCAATTTTCTTCCTAGCATGTTGTTAAGGTACCTGTTTTGAATTTTTTAAGAAAAGTTTTCTAAATTATTTTTTCATAAAAGAAATAATCTATCAATAAGATAATCATAATAATTAGTGACATGATTAAATTTTTCCTCAATAAACTTTCAGTATAGCTCATTCTATTTAATTTGTTATGTGTTTTTTTATTTTTTATTATGTTAATCACCATACATTACATCATTAGTTTTTGATGTAGTGTTCCATGATTCATTGTTTGTGCATAACACCCAGTGCTCCAAGCAGAACATGCACTCTTTAATACCCATCACCAGGCTAACCCATCCTCCCACATCCCTCCCCACTAGAACCTTCAGTTTGTTTTTCAGAGCCCATCCTCTCTCATGGTTTGTCTCCCCCTCTGATTTCCCCCCCTTCATTCTTCCCCTCCTGCTATCTTCTTCTTTTTTTTTTTTCTTAACATATATTGCATTATTTGTTTCAGAGGTACAGGTCTGTGATTCAACAGTCTTGCACAATTCACAGTGCTCACAATAACACATACCCTCCCCAGTGTCTATCACCCAGCCACCCCATCCCTCCCACCCCACCCCCCACTCCAGCAACCCTCAGTTTGTTTCCTGATATTAAGAATTCCTCATATCGGTGAGGTCATATGATACATGTCTTTCTCTGATTGACTTATTTCGCTCAGCATAACACTCTCCAGTTCCATCCACGTTGTTGCAAATGGCAAGATTTCATTCCTTTTGATGGCTGCATAATATTCCATTGTATATATATATACCACTTCTTCTTTATCCATTCATTTGTTGATGGACATCATGGCTCTTTCCACAGTTTGCCTATTGTGGACATTGCTGCTATAAACATCGGGGTGCATGTACCCCTTTGGAACCTTACCTTTGTATCTTTGGGGTAAATACCCAGTAGTGCAATTGCTGGATCATATGGTAGCTCTATTTTCAACTTTTTGAGGAACCTCCATAGTGTTTTCCAGAGTGGTTGCACCAGCTTGCATTCCCACCAACAGTGTAGGAGGGTTCCCCTTTCTCCACATCCCTGCCAACATCTGTCGTTTCCAGACTTGTTCATTTTAGCCATTCTGACTGGTGTGAGGTGGTATCTCACTGAGGTTTTGATTTGGATTTCCCTGATGCCGAGTGATGTTGAGCACTTTTTCACGTGTCTGTTGGCCATTTGGATGTCTTCTTTGGAAAAATGTCTGTTCATGTCTTCTGCCCATTTCTTGATTGGATTCGTTGTTCTTTGGGTGTTGAGTTTGATAAGTTCTTTATAGATTTGAGATACTAGCCCTTCATCTGATATGTCATTTGCAAATATCTTCTCCCATTCTGTCAGTTGTCTTTCGGTTTTGTTGACTGTTTCTTTTGCTTTGCAAAAGCTTTTTATCTTGATGAAGTCCCAATAGTTCATTTTTGCCCTTGCTTCCCTTGCCTTTGGTGATGTTTCTAGGAAGAAGTTGCTGCGGCTGAGGTCAAAGAGGTTGCTGCCTGTGTTCTCCTTTAGGATTTTGATGGACTCCTGTCTCACACTGAGGTCTTTCAACCATTTGGAGTCTACTTTTGTGTGTGGTGTAAGGAAATGGTCCAGTTTCATTCTTCTGCATGTGGCTATCCAATTTTCCCAACACCATTTGTTGAAGAGACTGTCTTTTTTCCATTGGACATTCTTTGTTGCTTTGTCAAAGATGAGTTGACCATAGAGTTGAGGGTCCATTTCTGGGCTCTCTATTCTGTTCCATTGATCTATGTGTCTGTTTTTGTGCCAGTACCATACTGTCTTGATGACGACAGCTTTGTAATAGAGCTGGAAGTCCGGAACTGTGATGCCGCCAGCTTTGCTTTTCTTTTTCAACATTCCTCTGGCTATTCGGGGTCTTTTCTGGTTCCATACAAATTTTAGGATGATTTGTTCCATTTCTTTGAAAAAAGTGGATGGTATTGTGATAGGGATTACACTGAATGTGTAGATTGCTCTAGGTAGCATTGACATCTTCACAATATTTGTTCTTCCAATCCATGAGCATGGAACGTTTTTCCATTTCTTTGTGTCTTCCTCAATTTCTTTCATGAGTATTTTAGAGTTTTCTGAGTCCAGATACTTTGCCTCTTTGGTTAGATTTATTCCTAGGTATCTTATGGTTTTGGGTGCAGTTGTAAATGGGATCAACTCCTTAATTTCTCTTTCTTCTGTCTTGTTGTTGGTGTATAGGAATGCCACTGACTTCTGTGCATTGATTTTATATCCTGCCACTTGACTGAATTCCTGTATGAGTTCTAGCAGTTTTGGGGTGCAGTCTTTTGGGTTTTCCACATAAAGTATCAAATCATCTGCAAAGAGTGAGAGTTTGACTTCTTCTTTGCTGATTTGGATGCCTTTTATTTCTTTCTGTTGTCTGATTGCTGTGGCAAGTACTTCTAATACTATGTTGAATAGCAGTGGTGATAGTGGACATCTGTGCCATGTTCCTGACCTTAGGGAGAAAGCTCTCAGTTTTTCCCCATTGAGAATGATATTTGTTGTAGGTTTTTCATAGATGGCTTTTATGATATTGAGGTATGTACCCTCTATGCCTATACTCTGAAGAGTTTTGATCAAGAAAGGATGCTGTACTTTGTCAAAGGCTTTTTCTGCACTATTGAGAGGATCATATGATTCTTGTTCTTTCTTTTGTTAATATATTGTATCACGTTGATTGATTTGCGGATGTTGAACCAACCTTGCAGCCCAGGGATAAATCCCACTTGATCGTGGTGAATAATCCTTTTAATGTACTGTTGGATCCTATTGGCTAGTATTTTGGTGAGAATTTTTGCATCCATGTTCATCCGGGATATTGGTCTGTAATTCTCCTTTTTGATGGGGTCTTTGGTTTTGGGATCAAGGTAATGGTGGCCTCATAAAACAAGTTTGGGAGTTTTCCTTCCATTTCTATTTTTTGGAACAGTTTCAGAAGAATAGGTATTAATTCTTCTTGAAATGTTTGGTAGAATTCCCCTGGGAAGCCATCTGGCCCTGGGCTCTTGTTTTTTGGGAGATTTTTGATGACTGCTTCAATTTCCTTAGTGGTTATAGGTCTGTTCAGGTTTTCTATTTCTTCCTGGTTCAGTTTTGGTAGTTGATACATCTCTAGGAATGTATCCATTTTTTCCAGGTTATCTAATTTGCTGGCATAGAGTTGCTCATAATATGTTCTTATCATTGTTTGTATTTCTTTGGTGTTGGTTGTGATCTCTCCTCTTTCATTCATGATTTTGTTGATTTGGGTCATTTCTCTTTTCTTTTTGATAAGTCTGGCCAGGGGTTTATCAGTCTTGTTAATTCTTTCAAAGAACCAGCTCCTAGTTTCATTGATCTGTTCTACTGTTCTTTTAGTTTTTATTTCATTGATTTCTGCTCTGATCTTTATTATTTCTCTTCTCCTGCTGGGTTTAAGCTTTATTTGCTGTTCTTTCTCCAGCTCCTTTAGGTGCAGGGTTAGGTTGTGTACTTGAGACCTTTCTTATTTCTTGAGAAAGGCTTATATTGCTATATACTTTCCTTTTAGGACTGTTTTTGCTGCATCCCAAAGATTTTGAACAGTTGAGTTTTCATTTTCATTGGTTTCCATGATTTTTTTTAATTCTTCTTTAATTTCCTGGTTGATCCATTCATTCTTTAGTAGGATGCTCTTTAGCCTGCATGTATTTGAGTTCTTTCCGACTTTCCTCTTGTGATTGAGTTCTAGTTTCAAAGCATTGTGGTCTGAAAATAGGCAGGGAATGATCCCAATCTTTTGGTACCTGTTGAGACCTGATTTATGACCTAGGATGTGATCGATTCTGGAGAATGTTCCATGGGCACTAGAGAAGAATGTGTATTCCATTGCTTTGGGATGGAATGTTCTGAATATGTCTGTGAAGTCCATTTGGTCCAGTGTGTCATTTAAAGTCTTTATTTCCTTGTTGATCTTTTGCTTAGACGATCTGTCCATTTCAGTGAGGGGGGTGTTAAAGTCCCCCACTATTATTGTATTGTTGTCAATGTGTTTCTTTGATTTTGTTATTACTATCCTTATATAATTGGCTGCTCCCAATTTAGGGACATAGATATTTACAATTGTTAGATCTTCTTGTTGGATAGACCCTTTAAGTAGGATATAGTGTCCTTCCTCATCTCTTATTACACTCTTTCATTTAAAATCTAATTTGTCTGATATAAGGATTGCCACCCCAGCTTTCTTTTGGTGTCCATTAGCATGGTAAATGGTTTTCCACTCCCTCACTTTCAATCTGGGGGTGTCTTTGGGTCTAAAATGAGTCTCTTGCAGACAGCATATCGATGGGTCTTGTTTTTTAATCCAATCTGATAACCTGTGTCTTTTGATTAGGGCATTTAGCCCATTTACATTCAGGGTAACTATTGAAAGATATGAATTTAGTGCCATTTTATTGCCTGTAAGGTGACTGTTATTTGTATATTGTCTGTGTTCCTTTCTGGTCTATGTTGCTTTTAGGCTCTCTCTTTGCTTAGAGGATCCCTTTCAATATTTCTTGTAGGGCTGGTTTCGTGTTTGCAAATTCCTTTAGTTTTTGTTTGTCCTGGAAGCTTTTTATCTCTCCGTCTATGTTCAATGACAGCTTAGCTGGATATAGTATTCTTGGCTGCATATTTTTCTCATTTAGTGCTCTGAATATATCATGCCAGTCCTTTCTGGCCTGCCAGGTCTCTGTGGATAGGTCTGTTGCCAGTATAATGTTTCTACCATTGTAGGTTACATATCTCTTCTCCTGAGCTGCTTTCAGGATTTTCTCTTTGTCTCTGAGACACATAAGCTTTACTATTAGATGTCAGGTGTTGACCTATTTTTATTGATTTTGAGAGGGGTTCTCTGTGCTTCCTGAGTTTTGATGCCTGTTTCCTTCCCCAAAGTAGGGAAGTTCTCTGCTATAATTTGCTCCAATATACTTTCTGCCCCTCTCTCTCTTTCTTCTTCTTATGGCATCCCAATTATTCTAATGTTGTTTCGTCTTATGGTATCGCTTATCTCTCGAATTCTGCCCCGTGATCCAGTAGTTGTTTATCTCTCTTTTTCTCAGCTTCTTTATTTTCCATCATTTGGTCTTCTATATCACTGATTCTCTCTTCTGCATCACTTATCCTAGCAGTTAGCACCCCCATTTTTGTTTTCACCTCATTAATAGCCTTTTTATTTCTACTTGATTAGATTTTAGCTCTTTTATTTCTCTGGAAAGGGTTTCTCTAATAACTTCCATGCTTTTTTCAAGCCCAGCTAGTATCTTTAAAGTGATGATTCTGAACTCTAGATCCGACATCGTACTAATGTCCGTATTGAGTAGGTCCCTGGCAGTCAGTACTACCTCTTGTTCTTTTTGTTGAGGTGATTTTTTTCCATCATGTCATTTTGTCCAGAGGAGAATAGATGAATGAGAGAACAAAATGCTAACAGGGTAACAACACCCCAGAAAATATACTCTAAACAAATCAGGAAAGACCTGAAGCCAGGGGAAAAGAAAGGGAAAGAAAGAAAAAAGAAAAAGATAAAAACAAACAAAAACAGAACAAAATAAAACAAAACAAAACAGAATATGATCAGGGCGCCTGGGTGGCTCAGTTGGTTAAGCGACTGCCTTAGGCTCAGGTCATGATCCTGGAGTCCCGGGATCAAGTCCCGCATCGGGCTCCCTGCTTGGCAGGGAGTCTGCTTCTCCCTCTGGCCCTCCTTCCTCTCATGCTCTCTGTCTCTCATTCTCTCTCTCTCAAATAAATAAATAAAATCTTAAAAAAAAAAAAACAGAATATGATCAAATATGATCAGGCTGGTGCATAGATCAGTGCCACACACTAGATTTTGGGTGCATTTTGGTCTGTTAGAAGAAAGTGCCTCCCAAAATTTTAAAGAAAGAAAAACTTACATATGTATAAAAATAAGGGTTGATATGATGAAGGGATGGACTATGACTGTAAAGATGAAAATTATAAAAAATTTTATAAAAGGAATTAATAAGACATTGTTTGAAACAAGAAAGAAGAAGAAAAAGAAAAAAAAAGGGAGAGAATGTGATCAGGCAGGAGAGTAGAACAAAACCATACACTAGGGATTTAGGGTATATTTTGATCTGTTAGAAGAAACTATCTCAAAATTTTAAAGAGAGAACAACTTATACATATATGCCAAAAATAAGGGTAACTACTATGAAGGGATAGAATAGGACTTTAAAAATGAAAAATAAAAATGTTTTTTAAGAAAGGATTGATAAGATGTTGGTTGTAAAAGGGAAAAAGAAAAATTGAAAAAAAAAAAAAGAGTTAAAAAAATTAACTTTGAAAGACTAAAGAATCATGGTAAAAAAAGCCATGGATTCTATGTGCAGTATTCCCCTAGCGCTGGAGTTCTGCCCTTCTCATTGATCGGTAAACCTGGTCTTGGCTGGCTGTTCTCGCTGATCTTCTGGGGGAGGGGCCTGTTGCCATGTTTCCCAAATGTCTTTGTCAGGGTGGAATTGCCCCGCCCTTGCCCGGTCCTGGCTAAGTAATCTGCTCGGGTTTGCTCTCAGGAACTTTTGTTCCCTGCAAACTTTCCCTACAGCTTTAGAGGATGAGAGTGAAAATGGCAGCCTCCCAATCTCTGCCCCCGAGGAGCCGAGAACTCAGGGCCCCCCTCCTCAGTAAGCCCCCAGAGAAAAGCAGTCAATCGCTCCTGTCTCCCCCGTCTCCGGCCACACTCTGTGCTCACCCGGTCTGTGACCGCGTGTTTCTATCTCTGGCACCCGACCCCTGTGGAGTCTCCAAACCCAGCAGATCCCTGTGGTGCGCTCCCGTGCTGCTCCTCCCGGGGGAGGAAGGGAAGTCTCCCCGGATCTGCCTCTTGTTGGGTCCCTGCTGGAGGAGCAGTGGCCCGACTGTGCTGCGGATCACGGTTTATGGCAACCCCGAGCTGAGAGCCCGCGCCTCGCCTCCATCTCTGCAGCCAGCTTCCCTGCTCTGATACCCGGGAGCTCTGCCACACTCAGGCACCCCCGGTCTTTCTGTGACCCCGAGGGTCCTGAGACCACACTGTCCCATGAGGGTTCCACCCCCACTTAGCCACTGGAGCGACGTCCCTCAATGGAGCAGCCTTCTAAAAGTTGCGATTTTGTGCTCCGGGGCTCTATCACTTGCCAGAAGTGGTCGATGGAGGCCCCCTCCCCTGCCGTTTATCCTCTCGAATATCGCCTCGGATTCACTTCTCCACATGTCCTACCTTCCAGAAAGTGGTCGCTTTTCTGTTCAGAGTTGTTGCTATTCTTTTCTTCGATCTTCTGTTGAGTTCGTAGGTGTTCAGAATGGTTTGATCCCTATCCAGCTGAATTCCTGAGACCAGACGAAATCCAGGTCGCCTACTCCTCTGCCATCTTGCTCCGCCCCCAATTTGTTATATGTTTTAACACAAAAAGAAAAAAAATTTAATACTATAGTTCTTTTCTGTTTATTTTTCTAGTTGACTTGTACAAGCAAAATAAAAGCAACAAAATCCTACTCACAGAGATATAAAAGGAGATACCTGAAATAAAACAAATGATCTTTCCCTCATCACATACTTTTCCCAAAACTGGATGTAATTTATAAATGACTAAATATTTTTATTTTTTTAATGCCTATGTAAGTCTACTTCAGATTCAATGGCACATTACTAGCCAATTATATGTTAATTGTACATTAGAAAATGTTTACAGCTTTCTTTCAACTCCACTGGACTTCCCACAAGTAGAGTTCCAGTTTCATCTAGAACCAATTTCAGGTTCCTGAGTGAGATCTGTAACACTGAGGAGACTGGTTGAATGCAAAGTCTCAACTTTTGGTGTGAATCCATGCCTGATTTATGACTATATTTGACAAGGAAAAGAAAACCTTTATATATTGTTTATTTCTATCCCTTAAAGCCTTGAAAGTAACTAAAACTTTAAGTAGTTACTCTACTCAATACCTCTTGGGTCTCCTCTGGGGAAATGTTCAATTGGTAAAGATACACTTTTCACTTTCCCAAATCTTATCTTTCGCTATGTCTTTCAGTGTGATTTTTCACTACCACCTCTTCCCAATCTGTCCTCTAGAAATTAGTCATTTCTCTTGTAGTCTGTAGTCGCCTATATTTATTGGACAATTTACCAAGATGAATTTTATTCATTTGAGGGACTCTAATTTTTTTTTTTTGCATTTTAACATTTATTGAAAACCTACTACAGTAAGCAGTTTACTTCAAAAACAAACACACATTTACTGCAAAAACAAACACTCATACTAAGGTATGTGATTTAATCTGTATAATGACATCTAAGGTATCTACAAGTCTTGTCATTTTATAGATGAAAAAGCTGTTTAAGAGATTAAGTGCTGGGGTTTCTGGGTGGCTCAGGTGGTTGAGTGTCTGCCTTCGGCTCAGGTCATGATCCCAGGGTCCTAGGATTGAGCCATGTGTTGGGCTCCCTGCTCAGTGGGGAGCCTGCATCTCCCTCTCCCTCTGCTGCTCCCACTGCTTGTGCTCTCTCTCTCTGTGAAATAAATAAATAAAATCTTTTAAAAAGAGAGAGAGAGATTAAGTGCCTTGATATAAGGAAGCAGGGACAATATGGAATTCCAACTTTGGTCCATCTGACCCAAAGCCTATTGTCCTTTCACTCCACCACATTGCCTGGATTATACTTTTTTTTTTTTGAGAGAAAGAGAGAGTGTGTTCATGCAGGGTTGGGGGGCAGAGGGAGAGGGAGAGAGAGAATCTTAAGCAGACTCCCCACTGAGCATGGAGACCCATGTGGGGCTTGATCTCAGGACCCTGAGATCATGACCTGAGCCAAAATCAAGAGTCTGAGACTTAACCACTTAACTGCTACCTGACTGAGCCACCGGGGTGGCCCTGGGTTAGATAAATCACAGATTTACCTTGACTAGATAAATTACAGAACAATATTTGTGGTATTGTAGCCTCCTAATGATGTCTATCTTCTTGAGTGTGAGTTGGACTTTATGGATACTTTTCTAAAAATGGAGTATGGAAGAAGTGGTGGACTGTAATTTCTAAAATTAGGTTATGAAAAAGACTGTGGCTTTTGTCTTAGATGTTTGTCCTCACTTTCTTTTGAATTACACGCTTTTGGAAGAAAACAGCTGCATGTCACGAGACAGCCCAATGGAGATGCCTTCATGAGTCAATTTAGAAGGATATTTGAGACCTGCCAATAAACAAGTGAGTGAGGCTGGAAGCAGAACTTCTACTTAAGCCTTGAAATGACTGCAGTACCAGCCAATATCTTCACTGAGGCCTCTAGGGAGATCCTGAGTCAGAACCATCCAAGTAAATGAACTTAGAACTTTTAGCTTCTAAGTTCGAGATAATTTGTATGTAGCAATAAGTAATACAATACTTGACTCAAAAATACATATTGAATGGATGAATGAATGAATGAATGAATGATTATCAGGGCTTTATTTGAGTGCTGTATCTAATCTAATTCTGACACTATTATAGGAGAAAAAAGAAATAATTCATCAGACGATCATAAGTAACTACGAAATAGTATTATCTAATCTTTATGATTTGGTTGTCTACAAATATAATAAAAGTAATTGCACAGAGACTGGGATTAGGTTTAAAAACAAGAAAAGATTTTATTTTATTTATTATTTTTTTAAAGATTTTATTTATTTATTTGACAGAGAGAGAGACAGCAAGAGAGGGAACACAAGCAGGGGGAGTGGGAGAGGGAGAAGGAGGCTTCCCGCAGAGCGGAGAGCCTGATGCGGGGCTCAATCCCAGGACCCTGGGATCATGACCTGAGCCGAAGGCAGACGCTTAACGACTGAGCCACCCAGGTGCTCCTAAAAACAAGGAAAGATTTTAAACAGAAATGATTATAAATAGGTTTCTCAAGGAAGCGTTTCAAATTTAGACAGCCTCTCATCTACCCAGGATGGCTTAAACCTGATGCCTGAGGGCTAGATTAGATGAGGTGCCTCTCACCCTTTGATATTATGATAATTAGCACTTATTGAGTCCCCATGGGGTATATGTCTCATCCTAGGTGCTACTTGAAAGCTAGTTTAGACATGATCCTTTGATTTGACACAGAGAATCTTCCATACATACTAATTTTTAAAAATCTTTCCAACTCATTCAATTTGTGACCTCTTGCTTTTCTGAGCAAATTGTCTGCACAACTCATGTGGCAATCACTTGTGTACTGGCTACTGACATTTCTTGAATTGTTGTTTTAGTGATATTTAATTCTTCATGTAAGGAAATGTTCCTGACTCATTATTTCTTAATGTGCATCTCTGCATTTTTAACCACACCAAGCCATGAGGTCAAAGTTACAGGCAGTGAATCTTAACTATCTTTGATATAATAACCTTAGAAATACCCATCTTGCTATCATACTTTAGCTTGAGTGTACATCTGTCAAAATGCTTTTGAAGCCCAGATCTCCCATTTGTACTTGCCCCTAATCCTTCTGTTGCCCTCATCTACAGACTCCTAGGTCACTCTTCACTCCCAGAAGATTTTGGATTATGGTTCATTGCCATGACTCTCCATGGCCTAAATATTCCTGCTGTTGGGAAAACATAATTTAAAAACAATATCTTCTCCTAACCCAGAAAACTTCTTTACAAAGGTAGTAGAATAAAACAGTTTTATTACTGAATAAGTGTTCAAACAGAATGTGATGTACATCACCAGCAATCTGTGAAAAGATTGCAAGAACAAAAAGAAAGCTCTCCCTTTTATATAACCCAATACAGAACATGTTTTCAAGATAAACACTAACTAGTCCTCCAGTAAGAAGACTTGATAGCACTATTTGTCACACATAGCTTATTCTAAATTCACCAGGTAATTGGGGTGACCATCTGTGTTAGCTAATTGACTTTATCCAGAGGAAAAACAAACTTCTCGTATCTTTATGACAGGAGATACTTTTACAACTTGGAGCAAGAAAGACATCCATTGAAGTTAGGTTCTTAACCTCCCACAGATGTTTATATTTCAAAGAGATGAGTCCTGTGTCCTTGGGAAAGACATTCCTGGGTCATAAAACTGGCAAGAGGCTTGCGTAGTTTCTAAAAAGATTTATACACATGCCAGAGACACAGAAAAAAAATACAATTACCAGTTTTCTAGAGTAAATGCTCTAAGAAAAGGGAGAGGGAAGTCTCTTCCCTTATTTTCAATAGGGAGAATTAAGCATCTTATTTTTAATTTTTATTTGTATTAGCAGTACAGATAATCTTTCCAGTACCTATGATTCTCTCAGTATGCCCAACTACCTCAGCTCTCCATTCCTGGACTGCTAGCTTAAATCTCTTATTTACCTAACTGCAAACCCCACATGATCTCAACATCAAGCATTCCTTTCTTAGCAATCACCTTCAATTTTCAAACTCCGTCCCTCAGAGTACTCCAGCTGCAAACATCTCTAGCTCCCCCAGGACCTAGGTCCATCCCCATTAGACTCTCGCCTTCCTGATTATCAAGCTTCAATTCCATGGCTTTTCATTAAAACTATTTCAATGCATATATTCTTAACTCCTTGGCTTTTCATTAAAACTATTTCAATGCATATATTTTTAACTCCTTTATCCTCCCTTTTCTCTAGAGACAGACATCAGCACTGCAGAAACCAGATCTTCTGTTCTCTTCCTCATCTATAATCATGGCAGTTGAATGTGGCAGGAGGGAAACACACAACCATCCTGACTGGTCTCACTTTAAATTCATGAGCACCTCTAAAGGAGACGTGGTATTGCCTAGTGATTCTACTACATGTGTCTAATCCATTCCATCTCCTTCATTCCAAGGCAAGCATTTCATACTTTTTCTCTCCTTCAACCACTTTCCCATCTTCAATTTTTTCCTGTTTCACTCAGGAAATGGAAATGATCATCAGAAAACTGCCACTTGTTCCCACATTTACTAACCAATCTGCATCTGAATATCCTCTGGTTCCTATAAAAGAGACTTCAATGTTCCTTTCTAAAGCCATCGTCACAATTTGTCCCATAAATCCATCTCCACTTGCCTACTCAACACCAACCCGGTGATTTCCCACTCTCTTTTCTATATTTATGTCAGCATTTAAACTTGCTATAATAAATGCTACCTTTAAAATTAGAGCAATTTACAAAAAAAAAAAAAACCCAAAAAACAAAAAACCCTCTCTTCAAGCCACCCTCTCTTTAAGCTCTCTTGAGCTACTTACGTATTTTTTGATCTTCAGTAAGTTAAACTCTTTGAGTTATCTTCTCTTGTTGTTTCCTGTTCCTCCTGTCTTTTTCTTACCCAAATATAAAGAAATAAGGTGTTTTATTTTTCCCCTCACCATTCTAAACAGTACTTGTCAAGGTTATTAATGATTTCACTTTGCAAAATCTCCCCGTTAGCAAGTCTCCAGAATGATCTCCCTGTGGTCATGCCTTTGATTAAAATCCACCAATATCCTGCCATCTCATTCAGAATGAAAGCAAAATACTTCACAATGACTTACAAGGCTCTAAATAATATACTTTGCCCCAGACTTCTCACACACATACATAGCAGCCAGTATGCTGCCACTTTTCTCTCTGCCTTCATCCTCTACTTCTCTCTCACTCATTCTAATCCAGCCACAATGATTTTCTTGATTTTTTCCCCCCACATACATTGAGCAAGCTCCTCTATCAGGGCTTCTGCATTTTGTATCCTTTCTATTTAGAATATAGTTCTTCTACATATCTATAGTATTCATTACAATACTTCCTTAAGGCCTCTGCTTAAATTTGATCTTAACATCTTCCTAAGTATTCTAAATAAAAACAGCAACAGCAATCTTCTCTTTCCCCTCCCTGGTACACCTGGTCCTCTTCATTCTGATATCAAATGTATCACGATATACTTGTTGTGTGTCTCCTGCTGTGTGCTACCCCCCCACATTGGAATGGAAGTACTGTTGGGCAGAGACCTTGCTTCCCTACCTCCCTCTCCCTGCCCTGTTCTGTCTTCCTAGAACATTCCTTGGCAGAGTGTTCATATACAATGATTGTGTGATAAATTAATTCATATTAAAACATTTATAATAAGACCTTGCACTCTATGTGTTATTTAGTTATTTTCTTCCCCTAACACTCAAATAGTATAAAACTATTATTTCTAGGACTCTCTAGGCTTTTTCACATTAGTAGAGGTACTTATTTGTTTATCAACCATTCACTTAGAGTATATAAGGCACAGTCATTATTATTATTGAAGGCACAGTCATTACATGGTATTTTTAATTATGTCTCATATTATCTGTCACGAGGTTTTTACTCAATGTGCTCAATAGGATGTGGTAATTTTGATTTTAATTGTTAATTAGTTTCTTTTATTAATTTAGTGAGAACCTACCTAGAAAATTAGCAGATCATTCCTTAAAACATCATTTGCTATATTTCCCTCAAGTCAAGTACTGTAATGGCTCTATTAAGATATTTTTGTCCTGATTACTATCTTCCCCAGTAGGTCTTACTCTTTTATCTTCAAAGCTATTTCTCGTTGTTTTTCAATGTTCTTCTTGCAATCTAGGCAAACTACCTTCCTTTGTGTCCTCCATATACCATGCCTGCCAACTCCATTGCCCCATATATTCTCATAGCTCCAGAACTAACACTTCCCTTATACAGGCCCATGTCCTCTGCATCCTTCAAAGTACAGGCTAATGTTTCTGTGACTTCACCAGTCTACACCCATCCATCCTTCTTCAAATACTGATTACTCTTACAGTTAGTATGGCTACAGCAGTAATACTTGTCTTTGTTTTTTCTGTAATTGTAGTATTATATATATAAATATTGGTTCTCCCTCTGGAGAGTCACCTGTTGTACTTTTCCACTGAACCTAATACCAAGCTAAAACATTGTAAAATCTTAATCATTTGACTAAATTATCACTAAAATATTGTAGCTAAATTATAGTAATTACCTGAATGATAATTTAAAGTGAATCTTATTCTACCAATGTATAAAATAATTTTGATTGAGGTTTTTCATGTTGATTCTAATTTTCAGCTAGAGCAACAAATGAGAAAAATGGGAACAGAATTTCTTCTTCCAAATTAAGTCAGATACTCTCCCAACTCCCCTAGAATTGGCAAATTTGTCATGTGACATTTACTTGATAATCCAACCCAGTTTATGTAAGCAAATGGTTATGTAAAAAAAAATAAGTAAAGGGACGCCTGGGTGGCTCAGTCGGTTAAGCATCTGCCTTCAGCTCAGGTCATGATCCCGGGGTCCTGGGATCGAGTCCCGCATCGGGCTCCCTGCTCAGTGGGAAGCCTGCTTCTCCCTCTGCCTCTGCGTGCTGCTCCCTCTGCTTGTGCTCTGTCAAATAAATAAAATCTTTAAAAAAAAATAAGTAAGGATAACTGAATCTTTGGTCTTATAAAGAATGCTGTAGAATTTCTATACCTTTCCTCATGAAAGAAGAAAGGATTGATCCTTTTGAAGTCTAGTTGTTGAGAAACTAAAGGAATATATAAAATGGGGAGACAAGTATTTCAACCAAATCTCACAGGTCTGGTGTTGTCATGAGAGTAAAGCATTTATAAGAGTGTTTATAAGAGCTTAATATTTGAATTCTGGAACTTGTGGATATGTACAAACATAACAAGTAGTGTGTTTTTCTTGCCTGAAGGATTCTGAAATTGGGAGACAGTACAGAGCCCCTACTGATGGGTGGTTGGGGAAAAAGGGAATGGGGAAAGTCTATACTCCTAGTTTTTAGCATGGCAAGGAGAGATGAGGTCCCCATGGCGAGATGGACACAACATACATTAGGTAGGGTTGGGCGCTATAGAAGTGATAGGGGTCAGGTTCGAGGAAACTTGTAGGTAGTTAGATAAAGAGCACCGAACTCACATCAGGGACTTTTGCAGTGTATAAGTCCTCATGAGGACTTTTGAAGACTGCTACCTAAGCCTCATGAGAAAAAAAAAAAAATTAAATGAATACTACAAAAGAGCATTGGAAGCCAGCCATTGATATCCAAGTGGTAGCTTCATAAGAGGAGGAACTAAGAAAACATTATTTGAGTAAGTAGTTTTCATTTACTGAAACTTTAAAAAATAATTTTAATATATCTACAAGTCTACTTGGTACAAAGTAATTTTTAACACAGCATGAAAGCAGTTAGAGTCAACATTTTTTTCATTTTAGAAAAGATTGATGCTAAGACTAATATGCTTAAGATGCTAAGAGAATATTCTATAAGTATTTGAAAGAATAATGACTGCTTATTTGACTTTTATATATTTGTATTTTTATTTCTAAGAGGTAAAGATATGTACTAAATTCTTATTAAAGGAATAGCAACAACAAAAATGCAAAAGGATGATTCTCTTAGTAATATTTATAACTTTATAGTAAATATAGAAATCCTAAAATAATAATATACAGAGATTTTATAATAAAATATAATAAAACATGATGACATCTAAACTGATGTTTAATCTAACAGTTGGCTTGCTACTCTCTCACATATAAATTGTCTATGTGGGTTTGGTTAAAGTTTGGTTAATTTAAGAGAGATATCCTTGACATCAACCTAAATTGGATAGATTCTAGCTCAGATTTTACCAGGGATGGGGGAAAGTAATTTCAAAGAAGAAAATGAATAGACGCAATCCATTGCGCCTATCATCATATACTGACTCATAAGAAAACCAATCCTCTGGAAGTTACTCTTTCACCTTGACAATAAGCAATGAAGCCCACTAGTTATATTATTACCTATTCTTAAATGTTTTCACCTTGATAATTTCACTTCATTTGCTAAAATCAAACTTTGCAGAAAAGTATAACATTTTCTGTGGCTGCCATTCTTTCAAGACTGATTAAATCTATAGTTGACTGCTTCAGGGTGAGTTTCATTATTACTTTTAAGCAATTAATTGATTTCTTGATGCCTACTCTTCTTTCACAATACAAAGAAGATTTCACTTTTTGTCACATCCTCCCACTGAAGGGGTGATACACGTCCCAGAGATGTTTTATGTGCAGGAAGATGCATTGTCGCCTGGCTATTTTCCCAGTCTTGTACCATACATAAGGATGACGATCACACTATTGCTTCTGAAATACTTAGATCTAAAGTGGTCCTGGCTGTCTTTTATGCTAGAAAGTCAGCCAAATACTGTGCTGATAGTCCTATCATGGTCTGTCATAGCCTTGTTCAATATTAGATCAAAGCCTGCTGAAGTACCTAAATTAGATTAGCTATTTTGCCTTTGTCATCACCAAAACCATTTGGCTTCAAGCAGTTTTGTGGAATATAGTAATTTAAATCTCTCTTTCTATCTCTCTGTCTCTTCTCTTTCATTACAGCTTATGACTACAAAGATTCTATAGGCCATATGTGTCTTCCTATGTGGTCTCCATCAGGGTTCAAACACAGTTTTCAGGAGAAAAGCTTATTGTCTTATCTTACATTTTCATAAGGGATGTGGGCAGTTTGACAGCCATCATGGCCAACATCATGTTTTTTGTTGTTTTTTATCAAGAACAAAGCAACATGCACAGCTCAAGATGAAAGGAGACTGCTGGCTGACTATTTGAAAGAATTTAAAATGTCCAAATGTTTTTGTTTTTTGTTTTGGGTTTGTTTTTGTTTTTGTTTTTTTTTTGAGAAGCTTATCTTTGCCGGGGTAAAAAATAATAATAATATGACAGCACACAAGGATGGTTGCACAAGACTGAATGGGGCCAGAACAGAGTGGTCATATTGAATTGGAAAATGATTCTGACAAGTTTCCATCACTATTGACACAATCATGTTGTCCCTGGAGGTCTCTGGGCAAGCACAGCACTGTCAAAAGTGCTTAGCTGTTTCAGAAAGCATGGGAGGGGCTCTTTATGATGGTTTCTCCCTATCAATGCTTAGTGTTCAATTCCGCTAGTGGAAACTTACTTATATATCCACAGACTTAGACTTCTTTTCTCTCAAATGTACCAGGAAGCAAAAGTTTATGATTTGGAAAAGAGGACGAGGAAGTTAAAATCTGTGATTTAATTTTGGATGCAGCCTCTTAGAGTGATTAGTGGGTGGGTGGGAAGACCTGCAACAGGCTGTGGGGAAAAAGAACACTTTTAGAACCACTATTCCCAAGTACACTAGCTCCATATGGGGAACCTGGAAGCTGGATTAAATTAGAAATTGTTCGAGAAGATGGACAATACAGCACCTCTACCTTTCCGATCTGATGTTTATAACAGGCTAAGGCCTCCCGGCCCCAGTAGTAAACAAAGAGCAGAATAGCTGAGCGCTTTTGACCTTTCTGAATTAGTGCACTGGTGCTGCCCCAATTTATACTATTCACCCTCACCTGTCTTCTGCTCCTAGATTCTAGAAAAGATGCAATCTTGCAAATACTTGAGAGTGTGGTCTGAGGTATGAGATACCAGGAACCACATCTTGTTCACTTCTGCATCCTAGTGCCTATCACAAAGAAGATACTCAGAAAATGTCTCACAGAATAAAAAGAACTATTTCCCATCCAATTTTCAAGTCTGTTAACAATTTCAATAAGATTCAGCTTTCCTTTCATGTAGACTGAAAATATTAGTGGTCATATTTTGTGGAGTCATTTCAAGAGCTAAGTGGGAAAATGCATATCAGCGTATTTTAATTCTTAGGCTTGAAAGATACATAAAGGGCTATTAAATTTGAAAGATGTATTCAGGTGCTGAATATTTTGAAAATTAATATTGATTTTTCTTGAAGTATCCTGTATGCCAAATGATTTCTTAAAATTGATTGAAGTTTAATATTTGCTTGGTTGTTTTCTTTTCAACAAACTAACCAGAAGAAAGAGATATTTGCAAGAACTTCTAATTGAAAATCAAGGACTCTCATTTTATAACTGAAAGTTTAATGATCCTGTCATATCTGGATATTTATTAATTATTAAATTTCTACATCTTCATCATCATGCCTTTTTTCCCCTCAACCAAACATGGTCAAGTATTAGGATCATTGAACACTGACTTATTAACATGAGATACCCCCCAATGGTGAGTCAGGGCTATCAATCACTTATCATGTACCATTGAAGAAAAACTTTGAAATATGACAAATTAGGGTTAGACTTAAGGAATTAAGTTAGGTCAATCAATCTTGGGGGAGATGGATTATTTAGTGAAATAGCTCTTAATAGTAGCAGATCTTCTTACTAGACATGTTTATGCAGGCAAGGGAAACAAAAGCAAAAATGAACTATTGGGATTTCATTAAAATAACAAGCTTCTGCACAATGAAGGAAACAATCAACAAAACTAAAAGGCAACCTATGTAATAGGAGAAGATATTTGCAAATGCATATCTGATAGAGGATTAGTACCCAAATCTATAAAGAACTCATCAAACTCAACACCCCCAAAGCAAATAATCCAGTTAAGAAATGGGCAGAAGACATGAATAGACATCTTTCCAAAGAAGACATCCAATGGCCAACAGATACATGAAAAGATGCTCAACATCCCTCATCATCAGGGAAATACAAATCAAAACCTCAATGAGATACCACCACAAACCTGTCAGAATGGCTAAAATTAACAACTCAGAAAAAACAGATGCTGATAAGGATCTGAGAAAGGGGAACCCTCTTACACTGTTGGTGGGAATGCAAACTGGGGCAGCCACTCTGGAAAACAGTATAAAGATTCCTCAAGGGGCGCCTGGTTGGCTCAGTCATTAAGCGTCTGCCTTCGGCTCAGGTCATGATCTCAGGGTCCTGGGATCGAGCCCCGCATCAGGCTCCCTGCTCCGTGGGAAGCCTGCTTCTCCCTCTCCCACTCCCCCTGCTTGTTGTGTTCCCTCTCTCGCTGTGTCTTTCTCTGTCAAATGAATAAATAAAATCTTTAAAAAAAAAAAAAAGATTCCTCAAAAAGTTAAAAATGGAGCTACCCTATGACCCAGCAATTGCACTACTGGTATTTACCCAAAAGATACAAAAATACTGATTTGAAGGGGCACATGCACCCCAATATTTATAGCAGCATTATCAACAAGAGCCAAATTATGGAAAAAACCCAAATGTCCATGGACTGATGAATGGATAAAGAAGATATGGTGTATATATACAATGGAATATTACTTGGTGATAAAAAAGAATGAAATGTGGATGGAGCTAGAGTATATTATGCTAAGCAAAGTAAGTCAGTCAGAGAAAGACAAATATCATATGATATCATTCATATGTGGAATTTAAGAAACAAAATAGATGAACATAGGGGAAAGGAAAAAGGAAACAGAGAGAATCTTAACTATAGAGAAGAAATTGAGAGTTGCCTTAGGGGAGGTGGGTGAGGGGATGGGCTGGATGGATAATGGGTATTAAGGAGGGCACTTGTTGTGATGAGCATTGGGTGTTGTATGTAAGTGATGAATCACTAAATTCTACTCCTGAAACTAATATTACACTATATGTTAACTAACTGAAATTGAAATAAAAACTTGAAAAAAAATAAAGAAAATAGTAAGATCTAAAATTAGAATATAAAATTAATGATCACAGCTATTTCCTCAAAATCCATGTTAAATTCCTTATCGTTGGATTTGGTTGCAGGTGAGGAACAAGAAGCAGGAACATTTTTCATTAATGACATGCCAGCATTTAAGCTTGCATTGCTTGTTCTTTAGAAGCACCTCTCTCATGTCAAACGTGGAATTCTTCTCTTGCCTAAATTTAGGTGAGGGGAAACAGAAGAGGGCATAGTTTAAATTTGCTCTTCATTATCCTTTCAAATACATTGACTATGTCATGATACCTTTTTTCTTATTCAAGAACTTAGTCTTTCTCAAGTCAAAGCTTAATGGGGGAGGGGGCATTTGTCCCCCTCTGCTTTCTGCTAATAAATCCCCCCTTTTAAAAGAAGAAATGTTAAATAGCTTTGTTTCCTCATGAATAAGAAGAAGGCCAATTTAAACAGGAAATACTGAAAAAATTAATATTTCTAAAATATTATGCAGCTATACCTGAAACTGAAATTGGGAAAAAAATCTGGCAAAGGTTTATCCTCAAGAAATGCTTACTGAATTTAATTAAAATATGTATGATATATATTTTAGAATAAAATCTATTTAAAAGATCCTTGCTGGTTGATATCACATTGCATTGATGTGCTCTCTCTTCTAAACATATTAAGTAAGAGTGGATTTTTCTCACTGAATAATGAAGTCAGTAAGGAATTCATAAATTGCTGAGTATAAATTACCACTGCTGAATGCTTCCATTGCCTAATATTTTTCCTTTAAGGAAGATTTAATTCTACTTACTGAACATAAGTATTTCATGCATAAGAACTTGGAAAGTACTTTCCTCAAATTTTTGTATCTTTTCATTGTCATTTGCTTATAATTACTCCCTTCTGTGAAAAATGAGAATCACAAATATGCAGAGATTAAGGCATAAGGATTTTTTTGCATTCATTATATCACAAAAATGTAAGCTATATAGGAGCAAATATATATTTTTTTGAGATTTTCATTCAGATTTCAAAGTTATTTTCCAAATTACCATTGTATCTGTATGGAAAATGCTGAATGTATATATTTGTGCATTGAAGTAAATTTACATTGCACCTTGAAACTATTCCCTCACTTAATGTATTGTGGTTTCCTAGGGCTGCTGTACCAAATACCACAAACTGGGTGGCTTGAACAACAGAAATTTACTGTCACAGTTCTAGAGGCTTCAAAACTGAGTTGTTGGTAGGCTTGGGATTTGTTCTGTGCCTCTCTCCTTGGTTTGTCGGTAGCTTCTTCTCCTTGTGCCTCTTTACATGCGCATCCATCTCTGTGTTCAAATTTCTCCTTTTATGTGGACATCAGTCATATTGGATTATAGCTTATTCTAATGATCTCATATTAACTATTTATATCTGCAATGACCCTCTTTCCAAATAAGATCACATACTCAGCTACTGGGAGTTAAGATACCAACAATGAATTTTGGAGGGGAGTACAAAATTGAACTCAGAGTTCTCACGTAGCTTTTGGCAGGAGGCCCCAGATCCTCGCTGGTTGCTGGCAGAAAGCCTTAATTCCTTACAACATGGGCCTCTCCATAGAGCTAGCTGACAACTCATTATAATTTTACAATGTTTTAAAAATACAGCAAATTGCAAAATCTATATTCCAAAACATCATGTTATCCTGTGCACATCACTAAAAATCCCATACAATGTTTCTAGAATTTATAAACTGTTTTCATAGGATTGATTTAACTTCAGTGGTATCATTAGGCATTATTCTATTATAGCAGCAAAATTACTTAAAAAAAGAATTAAAATTATTTAAGCATGATGATTAATATTATCCAAATTCAGTTAAGTGCCTAAAACTAGAGAGGCTTTGGAAATAACAAATGTGAGGAGGAAAAAGAAAAAAAAAAAAAGATTAGAGTAAAATTCAAGAATATCTGATAATAGAGCAATGTCTCACAATTTAAAAAATGTTTTTACTAGGGCGCCTGGGTGGCTCAGTTGGTTAAGCGACTGCCTTCGGCTCAGGTCATGATCCTGGAGTCCCCGGATTGAGTCCCGCATCGGGGTCCCTGCTCGGCGGGGGGTCTGCTTCTCCCTCTGACCCTCCCCCCTCTCATGTGCTCTCTCTCTCTCTCTCATTCTCTCTCTCAAATAAATAAATAAAATCTTTTTTTTTTTTAAGATTTTTTTTTTTTTCCCCACAGAGAGAGAGACAGCGAGAGAGGGAACACAAGCAGGGGGAGTGGGAGAGGCAGAAGCAGGCTTCCCGCTGAGCAGGGAGCCCAATGTTGGGCTTGATCCCAGGACTCTGGGATCGTGACCTGAGCCGAAGGCAGGCGCTTAACGACTGAGCCACCCAGGCGCCCATAAATAAATAAAATCTTAAAAAAAAAAATGTTTTTACTAATCCTAATTCGTCCCAAAAGAAAAATAATCACTTTAGAAGAGCAGAACCCAGATTCTGTGAGATTTTCTTGGATGGTAACTAATTATGTAGTTTCAGTATTTTACTTCCAGTGAAAAATCCCTATAATTAGTTTTGAGGTAAAACAGAATCCCATTCAAGAAACTGCTATAGTTTTGATAAATTTAAGATTATTCTAGAATTTAACTGTCAAGTAGAAATGAATTATTTGTAAATCCTCTCACCAGGGAAAATTTCAACTTCTAGTGTCTCTAAAGGTAAGAGGGTTAAGTATAGATATCTCTTACAATAACACTTACAGCGGAGCCAAATGTCTTCTTTACCTCTAAGATTTAAACCTGGAAACATAGTACAGTTTTAAGGGCTCAGCAGAAAAATCCCATCGTGTATGTATTTATGCCTCTATTTCTTTATTATGAGTTTTGAAATGATAAACTTTAACTTGATATCCTCCCCTAAGAAACGGAGATATTTGCAACCAGAAAGAAACCATTACTAATAACCATAAAGCACTGAAATCAGAACTTATATTATGATTTAGAGTGCATAAAAGCAATTTTAAAATGTAAAGTATTAATATTGATTTATATATTCTCATTTGATATCAAACCAAATTCGGTGATTGACAAATTACTTTAAAAAACTATTTGACAATAAAATAGAACAGAATACTTATAAAGAATTTATAAGCATATATTTAAATTCTGGATTACAAAAAAGGAAAATGTATTTAAGAATTTAATGTTAGGGCCCCTGGGTGGCCCAGTCAGTTGAACATCAGACTCTTGGTTTTGGCTCAGGTCATGATCTCAGGGTTGTAGCATCGAGCCCTGACTCGGGCTCCGTGCTCACTGGGGTGTCTGCTTGAGAATTCTCTCCCACCACTCCTCTCATGCTATTTCTCTCTCAAGTAAATAAAATAAATAAAATCTTTAAAAAACTTTAATGTTAAACTGAAAGTCAATCAATATTTTTGAGTTTACAATAGTGAAAAATGGCAAATATACAATATTAAACATACATAAAATATAATATTCTAATGTTACCTAATAATTTTTCTATATTAATACAGTTGTTATTATCTCCTTATCCTCTCAAAAGAATTGAACTTTCTATGAGGATTAATGCAGCATGTGGAAGACATTATTACTTTGAGCTCTCGGAATTCCCAGTGGCAAAGGGTATTAAATCATAATACCCACACACTGCCTTTTCAGTTCTCCTGACATGTTAGCCTTTCAGGCTCCCTAAATTCAGCAGTGACATTATGATGTGACTTTGTGTCCAGAATTTGATTGGTATTATAGCGTATTTGTATTTCAGGAAACATATATCATAACTGCTATATGAAAATTATTGCAATTTTATTAACATTGCATGACAAGATTTCCATGGGAACATCTAAACATCATTTTAAAAGTCATGAAGAAATGCACTGAACTTTACATTTCCTATTTTTATGTATCCTTTATATTCTTCAATCTCCTTTATAATTTTTATGCTAATCTGTTTACTAAAAAAAATTAGTATTTATCAGTTAATACTACTTAGACTTAATTCTTTTTTAAAAAAAAAAGATTTTATTTATTTATTTGAGAGAGAACGAGAGACAGAGAGCATGAGAGGGAGGAGGGTCAGAGGGAGAAGCAGACTCCCTGCCGAGCAGAGAGCCCGATGCGGGACTCGATCCCGGGACTCCAGGATCATGACCTGAGCCGAAGGCAGTCGCTTAACCAACTGAGCCACCCAGGCGCCCCTAGACTTAATTCTTAATAGTACATCCAATTTATTTATGAGTAAAAATGTATATAGTCCATACAGGCTTTATATCTTCTAAGCAAAGTAATTCTCAAAGTGATATCTCATTGTAACTTTTGGCTCTGCTTTAACTGACAACACTACTCAAAAAAGCCAAGTAAATGTTTTCTCTCCAAAGATCCCAGATGTTTACTATGTGTGTGTTTGTGTTTTCTTTTTTCTCTTTTTCAGTTTCCTATAACATCTTGAGAGTGGGAACCAAAACGTAGGAGTGAAAAGCCAGAAAAAAATTTGAGATGTGTCATGTGATGGGGAAAGAGCCATATGTTCAGAGGTTGGCGAGAACTTTCAAACAGTAAAATTTAGGATATGACTTTAAGTTTCATAATTTTTATTCCACTTATTTATTTTTTAGCTTCTTGGCTTATAAGGGGAAACTTCATAATGACTCTTAACTACTTAAAAATAGGTACTCTTCTTTATCGTACCGGAGGGATAGGAAAAAAAAAAAAAGTGAAAAAATTTAAATGGACTTAAAAGATCATGGATGTCCTGTCTAGGTCAGCCTAACAGGATATCTCATCCTTTCATTGTTTTTGAGATATTTTACAAACTGTAAGTGTAGACACTGATAACAAGGCAAATGACTCTTCTCTGTAGAAATCAATTTTACCAGCAAAATTTATTTGATTGCTTCCCTAAAGACAAACCCATTTTGCATTTATTTATAAATTTACCTCATTTGCATACATGTGCAATTCTTTTAATTCCCCTTTGAACCAGCTGTAATGGCTTACTGGTTTCCTTATTCATAAGCTAAGTGAAATCTTTGATATGTATTTTTTTAAATTATTGCATATTATTTCTGGAAATTATCCACCAAGATGTCTGATGAATTCACTTGATACAAAGCAGCAAATGTGTTGTCAGAGAAATGTTTCTCAGAAGTTTGATCCCAGGCATATGTTTTCTTGGTTTGCAGGAGTGAAATCTAAGTGATAAGTAAATTTTAACTTTGATATTTCTCTAAGTTTTGTTTATTTCTTTTCTTTCCTTACCTTTTCCCGTCTTTGCTAATAGTGTGTTTTCCTTTAGAATATGGTTTGTTCACACCTGATGTTATACCTGATTGTGGCAACAATAATTGAGAATTTGGTTTTATGTTCTGACCATTTGATGATCAACAACTGATGCAATGGATTTAATGGTTATAGATATTTATGAGCTATTGGTAGGGAGCCAAAAGAGAATCGTTTTTTAATCTTTTTGTTTGTTGTTTATATATTTGATAAATTTGAAGTCAAACCAATTAAGAATTTCATGCCTATCAGAAAGGAAAACAGCACTTTGATATCTGGACTGATGGCTTTTTGTGCTCTTGTGGTTTTATGGAATTGCAGAACTGAACCTACAAGCTCTCTTTGCATCTATAGGTCTATGTATCTAAAAATCACTAGGGCCTTTATCTCTTGAATGTGAGTATGAAATACTTTCCCATATCTACATAGTATTAATAAATTGGGTTAATAGAGTCTCTTAAAGGAAAGCGGTTTTGATTGGTTTATAAACATAAGTGCTTATGTAAATTGAATATTGCTAAAATTCCCAGAAAATAAGAAATATTAAATTTCTTATACTTTAAGTTTACCAGACTAAAAAAATTTATTATAGATGCTAACTCAGAAACATTTTAAGAATCCAAGTCCACATGGGACACCTGGGTGGCTGAGTCGGTTAAGCGTCTGACTCTTGATTTGGGCTCAGGTCATGATCTCAGGGTTGTGAGATTGAGCCCCATGTTGGGCTCCACCTGGGTGTGGAATCTGCTTAAGATTCTCTATTTCTCCTTCTATTAAAAAAAAAAAAGAATCTAGGTTCACATAATTAATTGAATTATTGACAGATGAAAATATATTAAATAATTTAGGTTTAAAAGAAAACAGCTGTCTTTCTGTTGGTTACCAGTTTTAAATATAATAGTCATATATTACTTGATTGTGTTTTTCATAAACTTATGTGAGTTTAATAACCAAAATAAGCTAATGCTACTCCATTATGTTTAATATTATGAAAATTATAAATTTCCTAATTTATAAACTGTCATTATTCTTAAAACTTTTTGTTTTAATAGTACTCATCTCAGCTAAAGATCCTTTTTTTAAAAGGTTTATTTATTTGTTTTAGAGAGAAAGAGAGCACACATGGAGGGAGGGACAGAGGGAGAGGGAGAGAGAGAGAGAGAGAATCTCAAGCAGACTCCATACTGACCGTGGAGCCCAATGTGGGGCTCGATCTCACAACCTCGAGATCCTGACCTGAGCTTAAACCAAGAGGCGGAGGCTTAACCAACTGAGCCACCACCCAGGTGCCTGTAAAGATAATTTTCTGATCTTTAAATAACTTAAAGTCATATCCTGAAATGTCATTTAATAGGAATGGTAAGTTAAATTAATTAATTGATAATTATTGGATATGTAGAAGTATGATAGGATACCAAAACATTGATTAGAGAACGTAATTTTAAGTTTATATAATTTTGCTTCTTTTTAAATATGCTATAGAGAGGCTATTGCTTTGGGTTGTGATAATGGATGTGTTCTATTTTTCATTTTGAGAGGTTGCATAAGGGATATGTATGATTATGGAAAGTTGTATTTTGTATACTAGTAAGGTCCACTAGTGTGCTAAAATTCTCATGTGTGATAGTTCTTAATTATCTACCTCCCAGTCTTTTCTCTATGAAATAGAAGATATTACCTTGATGAAGGAGAACATTCTACATGGGCAGGGCCAAATACTGGGAAGGTTCTTACTACCATGTGCTGAAGAAGGGACAGTAAAGGGAAAAGTGGTTATTTCAGGAGGATTGAGAAGCTACAGCAAAAGAGGATTAAAGAGTCAACCATGTAGCTGCATAAAGGGCAAATTCATAATGTCCAGGAGTGCAAGAATCCTAGAAGCAGTGCCAGCATTCCACTAGCATGGGACCCTACCAAGTAAAGACAACTAATACATAATCAGAATTGGGAGACTGCAGTGGAACCAGAACAGGAATAGGAATCAGAATCCTGCATTTGGTACTGGTTTTGCTCCTCTGTAGGTGTGTTCTGACTCACAACCTTGAGCAGTGTTTGTCATTTGAAGTTAGATGTCGATGAAATGGTATTTCAAAAAAGACAGTTGTAATTTTTTTTAAAAAATGCTTTAAAAACGTAAATATTTCACCTGTTCATTGCTCTCCCAATATTTGCATTTTGTAAGTGTAAAGTATAGAGAATGGCTATGTTTTTCAATGTTAGCTTGTAAACTTTTTGTTTTCACGTTTTAATTTACATTAGGAATATAGGGCTGAGGTAACTTTATTTCTACTCAAGCAGCATTAAAATATGAATCACATTAACCTGCTTATACAAAGGCACAATGTATCTTCACCTCCTCAGATTTTGCACCTCATTCTTGTATTTAAAAAAAAACAAAACACTTATTGTATAGGACCAGTGCTATAGTTGATCTAATCTGTTAACTATTAATTCTTCCCTTTCATTTTCAAAATATGTGACATAATATCTGGAATAAATTTTGGAACAGAACAAATTATTTTTATATGCCATTCACAACAGAGAAAGACTTTAAGTTTTATAGCATATCAGATTTCTGGAATTTCTTTAGTTTTACTAGAAGATGTATATATTTTCTTCATCATGCATTATTTCTCAAATATGATTGTGCTGCTGAGGCAAAATATATATATAAATGCTCAGAATAATACCTACCTAGTTTCTGCTAGAGTAAGTGAAATTATTCAGTGATAAAATACCACCAAATGCAAAGATAAATTTCTTTTTTGTATGTGTCACACATAAATGTTAAAGCAGTTACTCTTCTGAATTTAGCTATAAATATAAAAAGAGTATGGGGATGTCCACTTAGAGTTTTTAAAACATTTACACACTCTGTTATTTAATACAACCCTGAAGGATTTTTATTGATTCAGTACTTTGCCCTGATTCAGGAATAACATGCATTTTGGATTTTTCACAGGCCAATGAATACTAAGAATTCAACATTTAAGACACATTTAAAATGTGAAAGGCAATCTTCTTTCCTTGACAAATCTAATTAATTCTATCCTTCTCCAGGAGAGCCAGAAATCTGAAAGTCATCCTTCAAACCACTTTTTTTTTAAAAGACCATTTCTAATCAAACAGGTCATGTGGCCATATAAATTTTCCTACATTAATATGTATCAGAACTGGCCTATTGTTTTAAAATTCCCACTGCCATTGCTAAATATAGTTCCTCATTATCTCTCTCTTTTTTAAAATAAAGATTTTATTTATTCGACAGAGAGAGAGAGCGTGCACAAGCAGAGGGAGAGGCAGAGGGAGAGGGAGAAGCAGGCTCCCTGCTGAATAGGGAGCCCGATGTGGGGCTCGTTCCCAGTACCCTGGGATCACGACCTGAGCCAGAGGCAGATGCTTAACCAACTGAGCCACCCAGGTGGCCCTCTCTTTTTTTTTATTAACATATAATGTATTATTTGTTTCAGGGGTACAGGTCTGTGATTCAACATTCTTACACAATTCATAGCGCTCACCATAGCACATACCCTCCCCATTGTCCATCACCCAACCACCCATCCCTCTCACCATTGCTATAATCTCTCAAAACCTTCATTAAAGAATACCACTTCTACACTGCTACCAGAGAGGGTTTTTGTTTTTTTGTTTTGTTTTGTGTTGTTTTGTTTCAATGGTCATCAGAGGCTTTTCTTTCCCTGAATAAAATCCTCCAATGGCTGTTTCTTAAAGAATAAAGCTCAACATATATACACAGGTCCTGACTTGGCTGGACCTTGCTTCCCTCTTGCCTATATACTTTATTTATTTTTTTTACATATAATGTGTTATTTGTTTCAGGGGTACAGGTCTGTGATGCATCCGTCTTACACAATTCACAGCGCTCACCATAGTTGCCTATATACTTTGGCAGGTAAAGTTGGCCAAACTGTCAAATACCACTGTACCCTGTCTATGCTTTTATGGTAGGGATACAAGATCCTATAGCACTTATTAATTCCATACTTGTGGCTTCCCTAGAATACACACTTTTCCAAGATAAATGATACTTATTTAGTCAATTTTGAGTCTGATGATACTGGTATGTGATCTTCTAAAATACTGTCAATAAATGAATGATTTATTATTCACATAAATGGATGAAAGAATTCTCCAGGACATTTTTCATTCACTCGGGGAAGCTGTTCCAATTTTGTAGTTATTAAGTTAGTGCAAAACACATGATCAAAACACATGGCAGACTGACCAAGGGCCATACCTGTGCCTTCAAGCTGCTAAATTAACATTCATTTAGAACATCACAGCTCCAGGATGCCATGGGACTATTTGATGGAACAGAAAGTAAGCACAAAAGAGAACTGACTTTCAGAAAACTTTAGAGAATACTCCTGAAGATATACCATGTTTATATGTATATTAGTGTCCTTATCTATAAAATAGAGAAATCTACCTTAACCCATCTTACATAAGGAAACGTGTCAATTTTTAAAATTTGGAGTGAGACAGGGTAGGCCGTAAGAAGTCATGAAGGTACTTCAACATTGTGCCCAATGCATGTGAAATTTCTTGATATAAGCTAGATCTGTGTGAATAATTTACATTTGTTCTGCTGGTTATTAGTCTTCTCCCCGCACCGCCCCCCCCCCCGCCACCCACCAAGTATCTTGTGGGAAATAGGTTTTTTAAAAAGTGTATATTAGGGGACACGTGGCTGGCTCAGCCAGAAGAGCATGTGACTCTTGATCTTAGAGTTTGAGCCCCACCTTGGGTGTAGAGATTACCAAAAAATAAAATCTGTAAAAAAAAAAGCATATATTAGTATCTGAAGTTATACATATATGCCTTCTCCCTAAGGCAAGCTGGATGAAACAGATGGGTAGATTGGAGATAAAAATGGAGATAGAGATATACAGATACTGTCTTATAAGACAGGAATATTTAGGGGAATGAGCACTTCCTTTAAGATAAAAATAGAATATCCTCCCTCCACACATAGCTACCACATTGTGCTAGTTATAAATTAGTATTCTGAAAACCTATTTAAAGCCTCTAACAAATTTTAAAGTTAGACATAATATATCACCATCCCTTCATCTTCAACACAATTTTAATATAAGCTATTTGCTTAAAATAATTGTTTATATTTATGGGTTTCAAACTAAATATTAAGCTAAAAGCACTACCGAATTCATGGTTGTTTAAAATGCACCCGATGTTAATATTCTACATCCAGAATGAAGGCTACTGTATTTTTTTTTAAAGATCTATTCATAATGCCGGTGAAAAAGATGGTTATATGATGAACTTGTGGAATTATTATGATTTAGAATCAGCATTTTAGGAATGAAATAGAACTTTGATATCAACCAGTCTTATTTTCTTTATGTATGGAAGAGTAAGAACCACAGAAATTAAATATACTGTCCAAAAATCATACTGTTGATTTAAACATATGGCAAAGAGCGGACCAATAGTCCTCTAACTTTCGTTACCCAGAACTGAAATTTATCTCTGATCTCTCATGCGTGCAGTATTTTTACTGGGTATTGATTTCCAATAAACGTGTTTAAGGTTAATAGTTTAGCAAGTTTTAAATATAATGGGATTGTCTTAGTCAGGTTCAATCAGGGGATAGACATTGGACAACAATTTGAACAGGGAAAGTTCAATATAAAGAATTAAAGGAATGGAATGACAGGGAATCGGCTAATGACAAAGAAAATCCTAAAGAATACAGGAATAGTTGAAATAAGGGGTAACCAGTTCTCTAAAGAGGACAGAGCCCAGGATTTAGAGCTCCCTGGAACTGGCACTGTCTTGGCTTACTCGGTAGGAAGTCTATTAAGTGCCTCACTTTAGCTATTTTTGCACAGATTTTGGTATTTTGATATCTTATATTCTCATTTTCATGTTTTGTGTTTTTATTTTCTAATTTCTATTGTGGTTACTTCTTTGGAGCATGGGTTATTTAGAAGTATGGTATTTAATTTCCAAATATTTAGGAATTTTCCAGATTTTTCAAGTAATTGAGTTATAGTTTCATAGCATTATAATTGTTTGTGTTGTTATGACTAGTACCGATGTTATAGGTAATAAATGGTTATTATTTTTGTCTTAAACTTTCACTTATCTTTTAAAGTGGTTTCAAAATTAAGGAAAATGTCTGCTATACTTATCCATATAATCACCATTTCCATTGCTCTTTTCTTTTATATAAATTCAAATTTCTATCTTCTAGCATGTGCCTTATAAC
Organism: Neomonachus schauinslandi; assembly: GCF_002201575.2. Lineage (NCBI taxonomy): Eukaryota > Metazoa > Chordata > Mammalia > Carnivora > Phocidae > Neomonachus > Neomonachus schauinslandi. Next base: position 84,932,856 of record NC_058406.1, on the reverse strand, counting down.
TTCTATAATATCCTGAAAAACTTATATAAGTCTGGGGCAGTTGGCAAAGAATCCCTTCAAATTTGGGGGAGTGTGGGGGTGTTCTTAAGCCTCCTTACTTATTTTCATTTTGAAATACAATATTTCTGGACATAGATTCTAAGCTGCTTTTTTGTTTGTTGGTGTTGGCACTTAGACATGCCCTATCTCTGCCCTGCAGAGCTATTGACAAGAAGTCTGCTCCCATTTTTATCTTTTTTTTTAAAGATTTTTATTTATTTATTTGACAGAGAGAGACGCAGCGAGAGAGGGAACCCCAAGCAGGGGGAGTGGGAGAGGGAAAAGCAGGCTTCCCGCTGAGCAGGGAGCCCGATGCAGGGCTCGAACCCAGGACCCTGGGATCATGACCTGGGCTGAAGGTAGACACTTAACAACTGAACCACCCAGGCGCCCCCCATTTTTATCTTTGTTCCTCTGGACAATGTGTACTTCTTCTCTGCTTACTTTTAGGACTTTCTCTTTATTACTACTCTTCAATTAGAATACTATGTGTCATGGTGGGTTGGTTTGTTTCTCTTGCTTCCCCTTCATTGAGCCTTTTGGATTTGTGGATTTGTGGATTTTTATAACCATTTCCGTTATTATTTCCCTATACACTTTTTTTCCTTTTTTTTCCTGCTCGTTCCTTCTCCTTTTCTGGAACTCCAATTATATGTACGTTGAACATTTGATATTTCTCATCCCTTTCTCTTAGTCTTTTTTTTCTCTTTGCTTAATATTGGACAGTTTCCTTGCAATGGATTCGAGCTTATTAATCTTTACTATTTTTTAATTTTCTTTAACCCCATCCCATGTAATTTTTATTGTAAATTATGTATTATTCATCAATAGAAGTTTCACTTGGGTTTTTTAGAAATCTTTCTTATATTCCTTCCTTACTATGATCATATTTTACATGCATGAACATGGTTATGTTTAATTGGTACTTAAGGTCCTTGTCCTAATTTCAGTATTTTTGTCATTTCTGTGTCAACAAAACTGTTAATTGATTTTTTTTCCCTCCTCAAAATGAGTCATATTTCCTTGTGTCTTCTTCCGGTTAGTCATTTTTGAGTAGATGAATGATTCCAAACTCTACATTTTTGAATGGTGCGTGCATTTGTATGACTTTTTGAAATGCTGAGTCTTTGTTTTGTCAATAGCTGCTTGTGGATCAGCTTCATCTTTTAAAAAGTTGCTTTTAAATTTTACAGTGATAACTCCAGAGCAACTTCTACCTCTGGGACTAAATATGACTATTGCTAAGGTATGACTGTTAAGAGGATTCTTCCTCATAAGCAATGTGACTAGGTGTTTCCATTTCTCACTGCTGGAAACACAGAGTATGAAGGAGTGCTCATTATTGTTATAACTGAATGCTGTTAGTGGATCTTTGCCTAGTCGTGGGCGATTTCTTCTAATCTATGTACACATCAATATTTACACAAACGTCTTAAAGGGTTCCTTCTGCAGACTTCCAAACTATTCTCTCTGGTGCAGCTCCCTCCTTTCTGTTATTCTGCCCCACAAAATATAGTCATCTGTACCTTCTTTAAATTTGATCTTTCTCTTCCATCTGAGAGCACAGGGTTGTGTGTCTGATTCTGTTCTATCTGGTGATACCCGGTAACTACCTTTAGGCCACAAGCTGGGGAAACTGTAAGACTGATTTCATTTATTTCCCTTATTCTAGGGATCACTGTTCTATGCTACCTGTTATTTGTGGCCTAAAAGTAATTGTTTCTCATACTTTTTCTAATTTTCTAATTATTTACAGAAGGAAGGCAATTCCTATAAGATGGAAGCAGAACTCTTCCAATTTTTTTTCCTTTTTGTTTTTAAATATAATGAGTCTATTCTTTCTCTTTTAATTTCAAAAACAGTATGAAAGTGGCTCTTGTCATACACATATGCACAAACACACAATTATATATATATTTATTTTGCTTGATTTTTTTTCCTCAGTCCATGAAATATTTCCATTTTATTTTTGTTTCTCAAATCTAATTTAATCAATTGCCTGATAAACTCATATATTCAGTTGTCAACTTACACAACCCATTGCGCATATTGGTGAGTAATTTGTGCTTCAAGATTTGTATTACGAGCCTAATTTCCATGGCCTGAACATCCAATAAGTAATTAGGAAATAAATAAACACAGATTAAATTTTAATTGATGTTTGGACACACATCAATTTGGACTGATGAGAGTAGTGGCAATGTCGTTGTAAGAACTTCTTAAAAGATAATCTGAGAGGGAAATTTTCATAATGCTGAAGACAAGGTGATGAAAGAATCAGACTCATCAAGTTTAACTAAAATAACCTTTAAGTAACCTACTTTTTGTGAAACTATCCTCAATAAGGAGAATAAAGGAAAATATATGACATATGAAATATAAAAGATATGTAAAATATACATAACTTCTCCCCTTAAATCTTACATCCACCCATATATATGGACAACTGTTCAATTAAAGTAGGAGTTTAAGAATAATAGCAACAATAAAAATAACAACTGAGAGAAAGGAGAGAGATATTTCATTGGGAAACGAATAAAGAAAATTGCAGATTTGGTAACTGAGCATGAAAGGACAAATATAGATAGAAAAGTTTGGTGTGGGTGTATTAGAAGAAATAATTCAAAAAGTGATTTGGATTTTTACACCAATGTTCACAGCAGCTTTATTCACAATCGCCAAGAGGCCAAAATAATCCAAATGACTATCAACAGAGGAATGGATAAAAAATGTGGTGTTTAGACACAATGGAATTTTATTCAGTTGTAAGAAAAGAATGAAATTCTAATAAATGCTACCACATGGATAAACCTTGAAAACTTTATGCTAAGTGAAATAAAGCAGATGAAAAAGAAAAAAATGTCATATAGTCCCATTTATAGGAGTTACCTAGAATAGTCAAATTCATAGAGATGGAAGTAGTACAGTGGTTACCAGGGGGTGGAAGGAGGAAATAAAGGTGAATACTGTTTAATGGGTACAGTTTCAGTTTTGGATGATGAAAAAGTTCCGAAGATAAATAGTGGGATGCTGGCATAACCATGTGAATGAATTTAATGTCAGTGAACTGTATACTTAAAAATGCTTAAAATAGTACATTTTATGTTATGGTTATTTCGTGATAATAAGAAACACTTTAAAAAAGTAATTTGAGGGGCACCTGAGTGGCTCAGTCCTTTAAGCCTCTGCCTTCAGCTCAGGTCACGATCCCAGGGTCCTGGACGGTATAGCGCTTCCTGCTCAGCTGGGAGTCTGCTTCTTCCTCTCTTTCTACCCCTCCCCCCTACTTGTGCATGCTCTCTCTCTCTCTCAAATAAATAAATAAAATATTAAATAAATAAATAATAAAAAAGTAATTTGAGACTGGGTTGTGGAAGTTATTGAATACACTTGTAAAGGAACTTAAGTTTTTCATATATATATATATATATATATCAGTGATATTCAAATTGAGATACAGCATCACTGGGGTACATGAAAACTTCCCCAGAGGTATACAGAGACCTGTCATGTCCTTAGCTTCCCAGAGGGTCTCCAGTTTCACCTAGCTTCACAATTGCTTTTCTCTCTTTAGAATCTTACTTTGATATACTGCTCTTGAGTATAAAAATCTTCCGGGTATCAAACAAACAGATCATTCTAGGAAATTTGCTTTAAAGAACCTTCTTCTTCCACCTCGATCAAAGAATACATCATTTGAAGGGAGAGCACCAGGAAAGCAAAGCAAAAGGATTCATAAGAAATAGTGAGTCTATTTAGCCTTACTGCGCCCAGACAACAAACTTGCAGCAAGGTTGCAGATCTTCTTGATCTATCTTTCTTAGAATTAAATTTCAGTTATGTTATGCTTCCTACAGAGTATGTGTTATTGTGTATTCATGAGCTGAAAAACTGTTAGATATTGTCTTAGTATTTTTTGACTAAAATAAATCAAATGGCAATTAAAAGTATTGTAAAGTAAATGCCATATAAACAAAGGTATAATATAATAATGCATATCATTTCCACTTTTGTAGGTCTTTTTAAATTAAGTTTAAAATATATCTCTAAGAAAAAATTAAGTATAGTTACTAATCATATTGGTAAACTTTTGGACTATTTTTCCCAGGGCCAAATAATTTTCTGAGGCAGATAGCTTCAAACTATCTTCTTTCTACTATTTATAAATAGAAATTAAGACTAGTTTTGTATTATATTCAGCATATAATCTAAAATATGTTTTAGAAATGGATACATTTTTATAAAAATTTCCTACAAATCCCATTCATTTATTTTTGTAAACAGTATTCTCTCAGGGTTAACATCTTCAGTAATTTGAAAAAATTAGGATTTGAATCGATCCCAAACATTGTCTCATTTTAGCCATAATTTATTTATCCCCCAAATACAGGCACTGATTTAAAAGCAAAGCAAACAAACAAACAAAACAATTCCAGTCATCTCCTTCAGAAAAGCACTTCAGATATAACTTTGCTTTTTAATGATCATCAAATTCAATAGCATATAGATTTTATTGAATTTTGCACTAATAATAATTGTAGTAACATTTGTATCCAGAAAAGAAATATCAGCACCAAGCCTTGTAGTTACAGAAAATATTTTTTTAAAAAATTAAATTTATTTTCATGTTTTTGCCATAGAGAAACATGATTAAAATGATCAGTAATAAATTTCTAGAATTAAAATGTGGTATAATAAAACTTTGTTGGGCAAACAGAAAGTGAATATGAGCTCAAAGTATAAAAGGAACAATATAGAATTTCTTTTAATTCATTTGTTCATGTGTTTTATTTTAAATGAAGAATGGTGGGAATCAATTTCTTGTGATATTTATGTTTTATTACATATCTTTCAAAGTTGATATAACAGTTTTAATTTCTTATAATGCACAAAATGTGTGTATTACTTTGTTTTATTTTTTAAGTGTGATGAAAATAGCTGACAAATATGTGAGATGACATATAGATTTCAACTTTATTTCAAGGGGCACAAATAAAGATATTTGAACAGATGTTCATGTAAAGGATTAAGTTGAATTGATGATAGATAGTAATTTATAAAGGATTAAATTAAATTGGTGATCTACTTAAATCTGGTTATCTACCTGCTCAAAGTAAATTGCTGAAAATAATATTTCAAATATAAGTAATGTTCAAAATATAAAGTTAATATTTAACACTTGAAAAATATATTAAGTTATTAATTATAAGCAAAAATCTGTATGTTCACTGAAATATTAGTTTACATTTATCATCCTGATTCAAAGAAAAGGATTTCAATAGATTTGTATAAATTCCTATATTATATCTCTACCATTTGCATACACTTGAGCATAAATGTATCTTTTTATTAGAATTAAATTGTTAGGATAATTAGGGAAAATATATGTGAAGCACCTTACAGTATATTTGTAGATGATATATATTGTTTTTTATTTTTTGACTATTATTGAAACTAATGCTCCATGACAGTTATGATTATGTTAGGCAAGTTCAGCTACAAAATATTTCTCTTCTTAGAAGTATTTTAAAATATGGCTATATAATAATTTATCCTTTTTAACAGTTTAATAATTACTTTAAATAATTGTATTCACAGTATGCTTGGGTTGACCTTATTACTTTCATAGAATGTCAAGATTCCAAGAAGCATATTAAACTTTGTCTAACTTCATAGAATGAGGAAACCTCTCAAATTTTAGCTGGAGATTCACTGATTAATCACAATAAAAGAGAAAGAGAGAGAGAAAAAAAGCTTATTCCACGTTTACCTAATGCTTAGGCAAGTTTAAAAAAAAAATCTTGTACCTCATGAATTTTACTATTATAATTGATAGAAAACCTGCAATACAAATTATACTTAAATTCCAGGGGCAATTTTCTCACCACTGAGAAATTACTGGGCAGAAAAATCACATGAAATATTATGCCAGTAGAAATTCCTTCCAGGTAAGAGAATGAAGTATAAATGGCCTGTTCACTCAAATGCTTCCTATTTCTAAGCTATTCCCTGGTTATAAATTAGGTCCCTCTGAAAAATCTAAGAACTACTTTAGTATCTCACTAAATAGCACCCTTGAGTCCCCCCAAAACTAATTTTACTACTAGAGACGTTCCATTTGCACAGAATCAGAAACACTAGACACTCCTTTTTTATTTTTATGTTGGCTAACTTTGAGTCTTTCTGAGTTAATCCCCAAATAAAATATGTTGACCAATACAAAGCACATCAAAATGAAGAAGAAAAAACAACAACAACAAAATACCAAAATTAAATTTAAAAAAATGTGTATACATTTAAGGGGAGAAACTCAAATGAATTCTGCTTCGTATATTGCAGGCACGCACTGTTGATTATAGCAGCCACCTGTTAGAAAATATTTTGTATGCTTAAACAGTCCTGGATAAGGAAAAAAATAAACAAACCTGTATTTTCACAATGCAAACATATTGAGCAACTGAAAAAATAAACTTGGTTGGATGGCATTAAAAAATAACCGAAGGGGAGACTTTTCACCAGTTTTCTAAACATTTTTGCAATCACTTACAAACCCACTCTTCTAATGTGCTAAACCTGGTTGTTAACCAGTTATTAGAAAAAAAGGAAACATTTAAAAGTATGGTTAAAATAAAATACCCACTTCAAGAACAAAGTAATTTAGAATTTCATTAACATGAAATGAAATTAACACTCAGATTATTTTAAAAATTGATCATCTTAAATCTCTATAGATGACAGGTATTTTTTTATCTAGATTGAAAATAATGTATTTAATATAATAGTCACCTAGATTAATCACCCCCAAATATTACAGACTAACGTTAGAAAAAATGTATAATATTTTTGTGGAGCATAATTAGAATCTAACAGATGAATTTTATTCTCACCAAGCTAAGGATTTTTCAGGACATTAAAAAACAGATAAAAACTAGAATAAACTCTTCAGAACAACAATATTTAAAATTTTACTTTTGGCCCTCAAATAAATTTTATAAACCACAATATCTTTTGAATATATTTAAATAAAATCTTGGAAAATTCAGTATTGTTCACTGCTCAGTTATTTGGACTTCTAACATCTGACCCCAAGTAAGAAAACTCTCCACAGACTACCTTTAAAACAAACACTGATTTTTTGAAAGGCCCTGTGGCTATCATTTTTCCTTTCACAAGGTGATACATATTGTTTGTTCTGTTTTGTTTTTCTGGAGGAAAGAGACAAAATTTTTTTTAAAATATCAATTTCTAAATTTTCAATATAGTTTTAAAATGTCAAATGATGTAAATAACAAATCCAGGATCAGTGTTTGAAACTGTTTTTTCAAATAGAAAGATCTATTTTTAAACTTGAAGCTCATTGCACCTTTCACTGCAGACCTGTCTGTGACTAACAGAGTTGCCTGGCTTATTATCTTCAGACACAGACACTCAGGATGAACCACTGGGCTCATTAGAACACACAATGCAGGGAGTATCTTTCAACAATTCATACCAACAAATTACTGAGACTCCAGAAAACTTGCTGTCTACAAATTTAGGTGAAGTAAAGCGTGATCACAAAGCATGAAATAATCAGAGCAAAGCCACGGTTTAACAGATGTTGGACTTCTGAAGTCAGGTAACTGTCAAGAGGAAAGATAATAAGCTACTAATTTTTCTCCCTGTCAAAGTGAAAATGAAAAGAATTGTTAGAGTGACACAAAGAAAAATGTGGGACAGAGGAAAATTAGAAGATATCTTCAATGATTGTGTGTGTGTGTGTGTGTGTGTGTGAGAGAGAGAGAGAGAGAGACAAAGAAAGAGACAGAGAAAAAAAGACGAAAATAACGAGACCCTTGAAAGACCCTTGATCACTTGTGAAGTAAACATGGACTAAAATGGCAATTACCATCATTTCCTTTGTTACTTTGTCTTTGAAAATGGAAGATTCTTTTAAAATCAGAACAAGGTCATGTGAAGATATAACCACATTTTCCTCCTATATTCCATTCAGTAGATGTTATTTAATTATTCTATCCTTAATATTTTAAATTATTTTGTGTGTGTGTGTGTGTGTTTATGTTTCTCTGAAGGAGAAAAATTAGGGTTTTTTCAGAAGTTATCATTTCTTTAAGTATATTATCTTACTATCACTTAAAACAACAGAACACTTTGTCTATCACCAAACACTTCATGGGCTAATCTGTGTACCATCTATAAGAGTTCTCAGAGGTCACTCCAAAAAAAAATGATGTAACCATAGTCATGATCAAGATTCAGACCTGTCAGGCAAAACTGTGGAAAACATGCTACCAAGTAGCTTTCAAACATCTTTTAAACTAACACATATAGTTTAATGATTTCTTTGATTAAATTTAACCCAAGCCCATATGAAATAATTTTCACCAAAAATGTACATCTTAAGTGATATTCTGCTGTCTTTTATCAATTTTTTGAGAGGTAATATCCTCTAAAGGAAAGATTAATGGGCTTATGATTAGTAGGTGAGGGTTCCAGTCATAATTCTGCCACTTACTATTCCAATACATTTTTAGAATAATCTTTACTCCATGGTATAAGCCATCTTCTCTTAAGATAAAATAATTTAAATAACTTTAAAATAATGTATTATTAAAAGCTAATCACTGACTAAGATATTAGTAAAACAGACTAAAATAACCAGCTATTCAGTGATATACCTGAATGACTTTAGACATATTACAAAACTTCCTAGATCCTTAATTTCTTTTTTTAAAATTTTTTTTTATTTAAAAAATTTTATTTATTTATTTGACAGAGAGAGAGAGAGAGCACAAGCAGGGGGGCAGTGGCAGGCAGAGGGAGAGGGAGAAGCAGGGAGCCTGATATGTGACGTGCGATGTGCGGCTAAATCCCAGGACCCTGAGATCATGACCTGAGCCGAAGGCAGACGCTTAACTGATTGAGCCACCCAGGTGCCCCGAGCCTTAATTTCTTCTTCCAAAATATAATGCTGGGACAATGATCACTAACATTTCCTCCTACTCAAGCACACTTGAAAACTCTGGAACAATCTGGTAATTACCAATGCTCACTGAGGCTAGATTGTTTTTTCAACCACTCTTTGAAGGAGAAAGAGGACAATCAGAATGGGGAGATATAGGATGGCCATTTGTGATCTACGTATTTATTCACATTCATTAATTCATTTGCCGATGTATAATTTATGGGAAATAGAATATACCATCCTTCGTTCAGTTATGTGATTTTTGACAACTGTAGACATCTATGTAACAAATACACAAATTAAGATAGAGAAAATCTCAATCATTCCAGAAAGTTAACTTATGCTCCTTTCTGGTTACTTCCCTACCATATAGGCAACCCATTTTCTGACTTTTATGACCATGGATTAGTTTTTCCTATGCAGGAACTTAATATTAATGGATCATCATGATTTATGTTCTTTACATCCAGCTTCTTTCTCTCAGAATAGTATATATATGAATCTTCCATGTTGTCCATATTAGTAGTTTGATTGATATTATTGCCTCATAGTATACTATTATATGAATAGATCATGATTTGACTAATAATTTCCAGTTGATGGATATTTAGATGATTCACAGATTGGGAATATTATGAACAAAGTTGCTCAAAACTGTCATACACGTCTTTATGTAGATGTAAACTATGCTTCTTCCTTTCAAATCATTATGTATTTTATTTATTTTTCCTGCTGTATTGCATTGAGCCAGACCTCCAGTGCACAGATGAATAGAAATGCAAGAGTGTGCATCCTAACCTTATTTCTGATCTTGTTGGTGGCAATGCTTCACCAATAAGTATATTTCAATGTATCACTGTTAAGTATCTTTAGGATTTTAATAGTGCCTTTTATCAGAATGAAGAAATTCCATTCAATCCTTACATTAATGAAAGTAATGATTTTTGTTATGAAAGTTTACTGAATTTTATCAGTTTTACTTGATTTATTGAAATGTTCTTATTTTTATTCCCTTTTTTCTATTGTTTTGATCAATTACCATGATTTATTTGTTAATGTCAAATCAAAGTTGCATCCCTGGAACAAACTCAACTTGTTTATGATACAGTTGACCCTTGAACAATGTGAGGATTGGGCACCAACCCCTCCATGGTCAAAAATCCATGCATAACTTTTAACTCCGCAAAAGCTTAACTACTAATAGCCTACTGTTGACTGAAAACCTTACCAGTAATATAAACAGTCTAATAACACATATTTTATATATGTATTATATACTGTATTTTTAAAATAAAATAAGCTAGAGAAGAAAATCATAAGGAAAATACATTTACAGTACTGTAAAAAATCTTTGTGAAAGTGGACCCACACAGTTTAAACCTGTGTTATTCAAGGGTCAACTCTATTATTCTTTCTATATTTTGCTGAATTCTATTTGGTAAGATTTATTTCAGGATTTTTTTTTTTGCCTGTGTTCATGGGATGTTATGGCCCATAATTTTCTTTCCTGATAATGTCGTCATCTGATTTTGTTATTAGTCTTATGATTCCTTATAAAATGAATAGAGAACTGTTGCCTCCTTCTTTCTTTCCTGAAATAATTTGTTTAGTTTTAGCAGTATTTCTTCTCTAAATGTTTACACTGTTTTATGGTTGAATTATTATTCTTTTAGAGGGGGGTAGGGGAAGAGGGAGAGGGAGAGAGAGAATCTTAAGCAGGTTCCATGCCCAGCGCAGAGCCCCACATGGGACTTGATCTTACAACCCTGAGATCATGACCTGAGCTGAAATCAAGAGTTGAACACTTAACCAACGAAGCCACCCAGACGCCCCTGTGGCTGCATTATTATGGTGGGTTGAAATGTATCCCCATAAAGCTTAGATATGGAAGTCTTAACCCACAGACGTCAGAATGTGACCTTATTTGGAAAAAGGGACATTGCAGATGTAATCCATTAACTTAGGATGAAGTCATACTGGAATAGGGCGGACCCTTACTTCCTTCAATATGACTGGTACTCTTATAAAGGGGACATTTGGATACAGATACACAGACATATGGATAACGCCATATGAAGATAACAGCAGGGATTGAGATGATGCTTTCTCAAGCCAAGGAGCACCAAACATTGTCAAAACATGACCAAAAGCTAGGTGAGGAACATGGAATAGATCCTTCCCTCGTAGCTCTAGGTGTGAACCAACTGTGCTGGCACCTTGATCTTGGACTTCTATTTTCCAGAACCGAGAGACAATAAATTTCTGTTATTTAAGCTTGTAGTTTGTAGTACTTTGCTTTGGCAGTCCTAGGAAACTAAAACACCACATTGTACCTTTGATTTTACCTCAGACTATCCTTTACATCATTCACTTTGTTGTAACTATACTGACTTCCTTGCTTCTCCAAGAACACAGAAAGCATGTTCTTAACTCATAGTGTTTGCATGTGCTATGTCTCTGTCCACACCATTCTTTTCGCATATACATAAATAGTACACTTCTTCACCATTCCAAGGTCTTTACTCAAATATCCCATTCTCACCAAAGCCTTACCTGACCACTCAAATGCAAACTCCACATCTATTATCTTCATCACTAATACAACTAGTTTACCATCTTGGATTAAAATAGTATGTTTAATTCTACTAATAGAAAGGTCTAGGAAATTCAAACTAATGTACAGAAATAGAAAGGTCAGTGGTTATGTGGAGATGGAGAAAACATGGAAGGTTGGGAGATTTGGTTTGTAGTCATAAGGCAACTTTTGAGAGTGATGGATATGTTCATTATCTTAATTACGGTGATAATTTCACAAGTGTATGCATATGTCAAAATTTATCAGACTTTATACTTTAACCACATACAGCTTAGTGTATGCCTGTTACATCTCAAAAATATGTTAAAAAGATGTGGCAGGAAGGTCAAGGATGGAGAAGAAAATAATTGGGCTCAGTAGATCACTGATAGTTTGTGAGACACGGTGGTTTCTGAAAAGCATCTAGATGAAAATCAGAGGGAAAGTATCAAAAAGAAACTAGAAGATAATGTTAAACTTTTAAAATATTTTTAAAAATAAGTAATTACTGCCTCTCCAACTCTAACCACCTCTCATTTTACGCTCCATACTCGTAAGAAGTTTATACATGCTTAATTTTTTAATCTACTCAGTAATAAAGAAACAAAACATATTTTCATTTTAGGTTTATCTTCCTATACAAAATACAACATTTTTGAAAACTAAAGAAAAAAAAGGAACTGGATAAATTTAGAGGTTTTTTTTTTATTTTTATGAGAGGCAATTCATAATAATCTTCAATAGGTTAGAATGTGCTGTGTGCAGGGGTTTCTGTATAAGAATCAAGGATCTTTTTTTTTTAAAGATTTTATTTATTTGACAGAGAGAGACACAGCGAGAGAGGGAACACAAGCAGGGGAAGTGGGAGAGGGAGAAGCAGGCTTCCCGCGGAGCAGGGAGCCCGAAGTGGGGCTCGATCCCAGGACCCTGGGATCATGACCTGAGCCGAAGGCAGACGCTTAACGACTGAGCCACCCAGGCGCCCAAGAATCAAGGATTTAAATATGATGCTCTTTATCATCTCTCCTCAAAAATGAATTGAAAAGGCCTAGGCTGCAAATTGCTGAAAGAAATATTAAATAAAAGGAAAAAGGTACTATACAGGAAAGTACTGTCTATAATCTCAGAAAACCTCTATCTAACCTTGATTATATACTCTGACTTATAATTTATTAAGAAATTTAGGGCAAGGGGCGCCTGGGTGGCTCAGTCATTAAGTGTCTGCCTTCGGCTCAGGTCATGATCCCAGGGTCCTGGGGTCAAGCCCCGCGTCAGGCTTCCTGCCCGGTGGGAAGCCTGCTTCTCCCTCTTCTACTCCCCCTGCTTGTGTTCCCCCTCTCTCTGTGTGTCTCTCTCTGTCAAATAAATAAATACAATCTTTAAAAAAAAGAAATTTAAGGCAAATTATCAAAATTTACTAAGCAATATGATCTGATTTGTTGATTTTGTTTCATTTTAAGTTCACAGTTATCACTTTCAAGGAGAATTGAAAGTTGAAAAATAGATTTACACTCATTTTTTTATCATTTCTATTTTGAGAGTTTATATTACTTTTCAAACTAACAAGAGGACCTTCCCTGTGCATTTTTACCAAAGAACAATTGTATCCCTTTGGAATTATTAGGCCCTGACAGCTATACATAAAGTTGAAATAATGGGATTTGGCATCTGAGAGCTCCTTAATCTTCTTTCATCAATATAGCTATAATAATTGAAAATGTCAAGTTAAAATGATCGCAAGCTGCAGACATCTGTCACTTATAATCATAAAAATTTAGCTATGATTACTAAATGTATGCATCAATCCCAAGCCTATTACAGAAAGCATAATTATTTACAAAGCTTAGAAAAGTGTGTGTCACTTTGTAGTGACTATACATAAAGAACAAACTATGACCCTAACTTATAAAGGGAATTTAAGATGCTCCTCAAATAGCTGAAAAATGTGTGGTACTCACTTACTGATAGTCAAAAATACGTTATGATACTTGAATAATTTGGGGAGCTGGATAATAAAATGAATCACAAGATCTTCTCTTTGTTCCTGATCTCCAGTCACACAAATAAGAAAACAAAACAAAACTTTGACTTCTAAAAATTCATGAATCCAAGTGAGGGCTTTTGAGAACGTGTTAACATAATTTTATAATTTTTTCCAGTTACTTTGTTTTTCTGGTACTGTAGTATATGGTATCTTTTTGGAATTTTATATTCTAATTTTGTATTTAGTGTTAAAATGTGATTTATTGTTATATACTAAAGTTTTTATATCCAGCAAATTTTTAAAATTTTTAAATCTAACTGTTTATTCTTAGATAGTTTTCAGTTTCAGGGCATCTGGGTGGCTGGCGGTTAAGCGTCTACCTTCGACTCAGGTCATGATCTCAGGGTCCTAAGATCGAGCCCCACGTGGGGCTCCCTGCTCAGTGGGGAGCCTGTTTCCCCCTCTCCTGCTCCCCCTGCTTGTGCTTTCTCTCTCTCTCTGTCAAATAAATAAATTTAAAAAAAAATCTAAAAATAAAAAAGTTTTCGGTTTCTATGTAGGTCATCATATTATATGAGAATAACATCAGTTTTATTTCTACATTTCCCAATTTTAAATCTTGTACTACTGTCTACTTTTATCTTGCTAATTTAGACATCCAGTACTAGTTTAATTAGGGAAAAAAAAAGTGCTAGTGGTCATCTTTGTTTTATTTATTTATTTCTAATATAAAGACACTGCTTCTAATAATTCTCAGTCAAATGGCGTATGTTTAATAAATTTTTTGGAACCTCAGTGTTAGGTTAAGTATGTTGCTCTCTATTTTTAGTGTAAGATATTTATTAATATTATTATTATTATTGTTATTATTAACATGATTTCTGCCAAGAGCCTTAATGAACTTGAAAGCAGATGTGTCCCCAGTAAAGGCTCAGATAAAAGCACAGCCCTGACTGACATCCTGACTGTTCCATTATGAGACCCTAAAAAGAGGGGCCAGCTAAACCAGTGCCTGGACTTCTGACCCACAAAAACTGTGAGATCATAAATTCCTGTTGTTTAAGTTCCTTGCCCATTTATAATATTGGTAAGCAGCAAAAATAAGTAATCTTGAGTAAACTCTGGCAGTTGTCACTTTGAAGCAACTTTTCTGTTTCATCTAAGTTGTCAGATTTAAAGGCTTAGAATTGTGCATACTATGTATTGCCTTAGTGTATGTTTGATGTCTGAAGGACCTTTAATGAGATTCCTAGTTCTATCTATGCTACTTGTAATTTGCATGGTTGTTTTATTTTTTTATTTTCGGACATTCTGCAGAATGTTTTATCAATTTTGTCAATTTCAAAGAAACAGCTTCAATTTTCATTGATTTCATCTATTGATTTTATTTTCTTAATTTTTTTACCTTTTGAGATATAAAAATTGTGTATTTAAGGTGTACGCATATAATGTGAAATAATGACTAGAATTCAGCTAATTAACATATCAATTGCCTCCGTACTTAATTGTGTGTGTGTTGAGAAGATTTAATTTACAGGGCACCTGGGTGGCTCAGTTGGTTAAGCACCTGCCTTCAGCCCAGGTCATGATCCTGGGATCCTGGGATCCTGGGATCCAGCCTAGTCTGGCTCCCAGCTCAGCGGGGAGTCTGCTTCTCCCACTGCCCCTCCCCTTCTCCTGTGTGTTCTCTCTCACTAACTCTCTCTCGCTCTCAAATAAATAAACAAAATCTTAAAAAAAAAAAGATTTGATTTATGATCTATCCTCTTAGCAGATTTTAAGTACACAGTACAGTCTTACTGACTACAGTCACCATGTTTTACATTAGACCTCCAGAACTTACTCATCTTGCATAACTGAAAACTTTTACGCTTTGACCAACATTACCCCATTTCTCCCTCTCCTCATTCCCTTGTAACCACCATCCTTCGAGTCTATGGGTTTGACTATTTTAGACCACTTATAAATGAGATCATGTAGTATTTCTCTTCCTGTGTCTTATTTTGCCTATTAGCATAATGTCCTTTAGCTCCATCAATATCAAAAATGACAGGATTGTCTTCTTTTTTTAGGGCTAAGAAATATTCCAATGTGTGTGTATATTTTTTTCTTTACTCAACTATCATAAGACATTTAGATTGCTGCTGTAAATGTGGGAGGCTGCATTTATTTTTATTATAATCTTACTTCCATACAATTTTAATTTGCTATGTTAAATTATTTTTTATTTTCTTAAGGTGGAAGCTTACACCAATGAATTGAGAAATATCTTCTTTTCTAACATAAGCATTTAATGAAATAAATATCCTTCTAAGCACTGCTTTAGCTGCGTCCCACATAATTTGATGTGTGTTTTCATTTGTGGTTTCCTCTGTGACTAATGTACTATTCAGACGTGTGTTTCATGCTGAAATATTTAAGGAGTTTACAGACCTCTTTCTGTTACTGATTTCAGGTTCAATTTGTAATGTCCCCCAAATATATGGTATAATTTCAATTCTGTCACATTTGTTAAAGTTCATTTTAGGGCACACAATACTTTTCAATTTTTATTTTCAGTTCTATGAGGTATTTTTTCTTCATGTATTTTTAGCATTTTATTTTCAGGTGCATGAACATTTAGAATCCTTAGGTTGTCCTGCAGAATGGATCCTGTATCATCATGGAATGGCCTCTTTATCACTGGTAGCAATTCCTTCCTCTGAAGTCTACTTTGACTGATTTTACTATAGCTACTGTAGCTTTGTTTTGATTAGTATTGGCCTGATACATATATTTTCCATTGTTTTACCTGTAAACTAACTTTGTCTTTATATTTACAGTTAGTTTCTTGAATAAAGCACAGTTTTGGCGCTTAGTATTTGTAAGCCTTTTAACTGGAGGGAGCAGAGAATGCAGGCAAGCTCTGCTGGACTTACTAAGCTTCACTTCTCAGCCAACACTATCTCAGGGTAGGATCCTCATGATCTCCCACAATATAAGTCTGCATCCAGGATGTATTCCTGTCGCTCCCTCAGGAATGGAAAAATCTTTTGTTCCCTTTTTCCAGCTGCCATAGGATTTCACCAGTGTCCTGGGTTGACAGTATTTGCCGCCCTTCACTTAGTAACTTCCGGCTTTTGATCCATGAGAAAGGTAAAGGAGAAGGATGAGGCAAGCCTTAATGTTTTCCCCACGGTGGCCACTGTTCCCCTCCCTGAAGTCTACACCATGAATTAGGCTTTCTCAGGACCCTTGCTTTCCCTGATCTTTTTTTGTGATCACTTGGAAATGTCTGTGAAGAGGTTTTGTCTGTGAGTAGGTTTTTTCTATTGCTCCAGGTGCTTCTCTATATTCTCTCAATATCCTGTATTCAATTTTGAGAAATTTGTTAAAAGTTTCTGCTGAATTTTTTGATCTGCCCAATAGTATGTGCTGTAGGAAATAAAGTACTGGCATTTTGTCTCCTTTGAGAGCAGCCTGTCTTTCTTCAAATCTCAGGACAGTTAGTTACCCTGTAAGCCCAGTTTTCTGATGGGTTCAAGAAAAGTTTTGCATGTGCAGATTTGGGGGTGGGGTAGAATGATGAAATTAATCCTACTTCCATCTCTCTTCATCCTAAACAGAACATCCTACTGAGGACCATGTTATTTTCCAAATCTAGCCCTTTTCACAGTATCCTGCTCCTTGCTCATATTTTCAAAGACTTCTTTTATTATCTTTACGCCTATTAAATATAAATATTTATAACCTCAGATCATTTTAATGTTTTTTGTATTATTTGTAGTCTAATATTGCTGTTTATTAGTCTATCACTTCAGTCTTGATATTTTTGTTCATATGGAGGGAGTGACTCTCTCAGATAATCAGCATTGCCTTTGAGAACTAAGGTAGAGCTGAATCAGAAAGAGGTGTGTGGGTAGAAAATGATCATGTGAGAAAAGACACTGTGGGTTTCCTTTCTATGAACACTCCATCTGCACATGCACTGAGGAATACCCCAGTGTTCAA
Organism: Neomonachus schauinslandi; assembly: GCF_002201575.2. Lineage (NCBI taxonomy): Eukaryota > Metazoa > Chordata > Mammalia > Carnivora > Phocidae > Neomonachus > Neomonachus schauinslandi. The sequence continues at coordinate 84,915,303 of NC_058406.1, read as the reverse complement.
GGAATAAATGGATAAATAATTCAGCTAACCCAGTAAAGACTAGAAAGATACAGCACACAACCAAATGCCTCTCACTTAAAGCCATGAGGTTCATATAAAATTTATTTGAACCCAGAAAAAAAAGAATGAAAGTATAGTGATAAACCCTGAAAGACCATTTACCCAAAGGAATTGAATAAATTGGAAAAAGTTATGATGCCTTTTAGGGTACAAAGTTACATTTCTCCTGCTCACCCATGGGTCTCTTAAATTGGATACAGAAATCCACCTGGATTTCAGATACAGAAAAATGAAGAATATTTCTGTACACATAATTTGTAATTCCAACTTAAATGGAGTATTCTAAAATTTAATTCATCATTGATGGCATAAACTTCAGTGACACTAATTTTTCTTTATCATTTAATTCAATTTCAAGAACACTTTGTGAAATTATACTTATGAAACTATCTTTCTCTTATGATTTCTTTTTAGTAATAATGTGATATTTAGCCTCCCTATCAATAATATTAATATTACTCATTTTAAGTCTTTTAATCTTCATTCCTATTCTCTTTCCTTTATATTATTCCCTGGAATCAATTCAGTTTGGTAATATCTCATTTTTTCTTCTGGTTCAGAAAAAAGAAATTCTGGCATTAATTACAACTTTTTCACTTTTTAATAATGATTATACCTTTCATAAGGCCCTCATTTTATACAAGAGTAGTATTCTAGCTGAAACCTGATATTTTTTTCCTGCCCTTTCTAATTTGTTATTTTCCAAAGACAACATTGAGGAAATAAAGCATATGCTTTCTTCATTAGAGATACATAATGTGTTTTTTTTTTCTTTCAGATTCCAACTCTCTTTCTCTATTAATAAATCCCTCAGCAACTTCATATTCAAGATTTATTGCTTTATTTTCATCAAGTTGTCAGAATATAATTTTATATTAACTTTGCCTTCTCTGATTTCATGTACTTAGAAAGACAACTCAGTCTGAACTTCCGTCTTTTAATAGAGGTGCAGGAAAGTTTCTCTTTATCTTGACAATTCAGAGTTTGCTGCTTTTATAGCTTTGTTTGAATATTATCTTTAGTTGAAGGAATACATTTTTACAAGTAGAAAAATACTGTTATTTTTCTCTGTGTCAATTTATATCGCAGATAGGTTTTTAAAGATTGCTCCCCATATTAAGAATTAAAAGAAATACACTGACCTGAAATGGTAGCAACCTAAGTGAGAATTTTTACCTAAATAAACATTACTAACATAAGGTGAGAGCAGGTTACCCATTTTTTTTGCCTGCACCTGTTTTATACACCTTCTGTCAAGATTTCCTTTCTAGACTCAAGCAATGTAATTTGAAGAACTACTTTTCATCAAATTTTTTGAGAAGTTTTACTTTTGCTTTATATTTATTGTGATTTAAAATATAATATTACCTAAATATAAGAATTGTTGGAAGTATATTAAGTCTCTTTGCTGCCTCATTTTTAGCTATGGCTTTACTTGACCAAAACATTATAGGAGGAACAAAGAGATCTGATTCTGCCTAGAGATACATTTCCTAACATTGGCTGCACAATGAAATCATCTAGGGAGCATTAAAAATAATACCAATTACGGGGTGGCCATAGCATCTCCTCCTTTCCACTCATTCTCTCTTAATTAGTTTGAGGTATGACTTGAAGATCGGAATTGTTAAAAGTTCTCTAGGAATTCTAATGGACAGCCGAGGTTGAGACCCACTGGTTTGGAGTAACACAATTTCCATATGCAATTTTCCTAATAATAGCCAAGGTATCCAAATAACTTCAAGAGTATGGAATTTTCTCTAGTATTTTCTGTCATTCTTGTCATTTTACAATAAGCTTGTATTATTTTTTTAAGAGAAGGGAAATAATAAAAATAGTTTAAAAGTTCTAAGCTAAGGGTTAGTAAACTTTTTATATAAAGGTTGCACAGTAAATACTTTAGGTTTTGCAAGCCATGTGGTCTTTATGTCCAACTGTTAAACTCTCTACTGTAGCATGAGGAGAGCTATATAGAGATGATACATAAATAAATGTGTCCCATAAATTTTATTTACAAAAATATGCAGTTGGCCAGGTTTGTCCTACAGACTATAGTGTGCCAACTCATGTTATAAATTGTTATTGATCTTTTGAAAAAAATTTAAATTCAACAGATAAACTGAGGATTGCTTAAATGCCTTCCTTCTTAGTCTTTTTTGCAGCCCACTAAGTTTTTGTTTCTGAAAACAAACTATGATAACGTATACCTAATTTCATCATATTCCTGAGTTTGGGTACTCCTTTGCTTCCACTGGCTTTTAAAGCAATGTCGAAAATGCAAATTTTCAACTGAGGGAAATAAAATTATCTTTCTATAATCTCTATCCACTCTACATTCCTATGCATGGTAAAGTAAGATCATTTTATTCCTAAGTTCCCAGGTTTAGCAAACAAAAAGCCATATAAATGCCAAATTATATTCAATAGACAACAAAAATAAAGATAACACTCCAAAAAAAAAAAAGATAACACTCCAACCATTATAATTAGCATTTCCCTCTATTAAGATAATTTCACTACATTGTACTTTTTCTTTTTTTAATTTTTTATTTGAATTAAGATGTTATTTTAATTACTAAAGTGGTTTTAAAATAGTTAAATTCCTGTAGGAACTTTCATTCTTTGTCAACACCTCCTTTGTTTATCTTAATTCTTAATACAGATTTATGTCATTCCCTGCAAGTATTAAGAAGAAAAAAGGAAAATTAGTGTATATTTTCATGTCTAAAGGTAACCAATGCCAACTCAGGAGCCCACCTTATAGAATGATTTTTGAAGTTGTGCTGCTTTACTCTATCTCAAATGTATCACTGTCTGGACAAATTCCTAATATCCAAGATAGTAGAAAATGTTGTGTTAATTCACATAGTAATTAAAATTTTGAGTTTAATTTTTTAAATGAGGGCTCCCTTAACTATTTGATTCTTTTTAAAAAGTTTAATACAAAATGATATGTGTTCAAAATTGTTTCTTAACATATTAAGAGTAACATATTTATATATTACTGATTTATTAAGCTTTTTCCTTGGAATTTTTTCCTGAATAATTGAAAGTAATAATAAGGTCGGCATTGTTATTAAGAAGCCCTTATATCTGAAAAACAATACTATCATTAATTGCTTTTTTCCTTCCTTTTTTGGTCTGGTTGGTTATGACTGCAAAATTTCTAATACTTCCCCAGAATGCTCCATGAGTAATTTGTTCTAAATGATTAATTGCTACTATTTTTAATTACCTTTCTTTATTTGCCTCCCTAATTTCTATCCCTGCTGTAAAATCTTGGGAGTAGTCCATTTTATTTTTTAATGAGTAAGCATATGCTCTAGGTATATACTGTCATTGGAATAGCTTAACCTATTATATTGGACGCTGATTTTGACTATCAAACACTAAGAGAATCCCAAGACTTTTTTCTACTAAACAGCTTTCCAAAAATATAATTATAAGGTTCTTTGGATTCTGATTACTGCAGTTCTGAATAAATAGCCTGTGATGCAAGTTAAATCCTATGAAACACTGAGATGAATATGTACAGTCACAAAAACTTCCTTAAACCAGGAAATGTTAGGATGATTGATTCAGATGAACCTCAAAGCAGTAGAATAACAAATTATTTCCTGGTAGTATCTGCTAAGGAAGCATACTGCATCTTTGATTTACTTAAATAGACATTATTCTGAGGTAATATTCCTCAAAGATTTATTTAGAAAATCAATATTCAACTGCCCACCTAGGAGGTTTTTGAAAATGTGTGGAAACACTTGTGACTAACAATATCGAGGAACAGAAATGGTTGCTAAAATTTGGTGGTTAGGGCCAGAGATACAAAATAACTTGTAACAGGTAGGAAATTGCTGCACAAAGAATTGTCCCTTCTAAGAAACCAACAGTGCCCATGTGGGATACAAGTAATGAGTAGTTAATATACCAGAGTGTCGTCAGATTTCTGTGACCACATCACACATGACCACATGAAACACAAAGTGCTATTGTATTTTTATATAAGAAATAAATTGGAAATGGCAAATTGTCTTTATACTTCCCCCCCAACCCCAGGTTTTTTGGTCATGTCCATTAGAGAGGAACACTGATTTCTCACTTCTTGATTTTCATATATATATATATATATATATATATATACTTTAAATATGGCAGGAGTGCTTCTAGGTTGTCTATTGGGAAGGAGAAGTGATACATTTGATTGACATGTTTAGAAAAAGGAACTGAAAATGTGCCTTCATTTTTCTTAGATTTTTAAATATACCTTTCAAAGGGGTGAGTTTTGCTATCTTTACATGTGGTAAATTTAAATATTATTAAACTTCAGGAAAAATTTGCAGTTTTAAATTCAAATACTGGGGGGTTTGGAGTTGAAGTATCTTGAGTCGGAGATTTTAGCCACATTTTCTAGTTCAACTTTTGCAGGTAAAACAATGATATTAATTTGACAAATATGAGTGAATTTCTAGTAAAACACAAAAATTACTTCCTTTGTGAAACTTATTGTCTACTGGAGGGTGATAGATAAAAAACTAAAATCATGAATTATATATAGAGTATTAGGCAATGATGAGAGCCAACAAGCAAAATAGGACATAGAAAAAACATATCTGGATCAGGGTAAAGTGGTTGTATTTATAGATAGCTTGACCAGAGAAGGTCTTATTAAGAATGGGACATTTGAGCAAAAGCTGTGAAATAAGTTTTGACTGAAGTGACAGCCTCTTTATGTGAGGTCAGCAGTGTGACAAAAAGTAATCTAGGAAAACCGGGCTTATTGATACATTTATTATTTTGTGAATGGACATTTTTATTTAAATCTTCATAAGCCTTAACATACCTTGGATAGTTTTCTTCTTGATTCTTGTTTCATCATCCTAAACTTTCTTTCACAGTGATTCGGGTACATAAATGGCATACAGAATCCCAGATATAGTTAGATGTTCAGTGTTGCTGAAGTTGAAGGTATATATCACATTTCCAAATGAATTTAAATGGAAGGGGCCCAATGGACACATAATTAACTTTAGGAATGTTGATTCAGATACTAGAAAGCAAATAAATAACTGACCAAGTTGTTAATTTATTCATTCACATATCCATCCAACCAACATTAATCATTTATTCACTATACCCCCCCCAAAAAATTTTATGGGAACAAATGGGACTGAGCAGAAAGGCAGGGGTGCAAGGTAAGGTATACCCAACAATGTGAGCTTTAGGCTATGATTAAGAGTGATAGAGGAGGGGCGCCTGGGTGGCTCAGTTGGTTAAGCGACTGCCTTCGGCTCAGGTCATGATCCTGGAGTCTCGGGATCGAGTCCCGCATCGGGCTCCTTGCTCAGCAGGGAGTCTGCTTCTCCCTCTGACCCTCCCCCCTCTCATGCTCTCTCTCTATATCTCATTCTCTCTCTCAGATAACTAAATAAAATCTTAAAAAAAAAAAGAGTGATAGAGGAATTGTCAGATGAAAGGTCAAGCCAGTGGGGACAGTGGGTAATGGTGGTAACATGATGGTATAAGAAAATCCCACCGAAAATAATCATGAACATGTCTGGAATGTCAGGGGGAGAGTATAATCACCAACAGCACAATAGGTAGACAATGCATAAAGGATGGTAGAGGATAGAGTCAGAAAAGCAATTTGTGGACAGTTCTTGAAAGGTCTTTTTTGGTCAAGCTAAAGATTTTGGATTTTATCTGCTAAGTTTATGGACAGGTTTTTGAGCAGAGATATGACATGATCAACTTTGTTCTGTACACAGATAATCTCAATGGCTCTATAGAGTCAATTCATTTGGTTAAGAACAAATATCAATCAAACTGGCTGCTTGGCATCATGTAGACAACATAACTGGTTGATTGACTGAGTGCTTCACATTTTCAGCCAGTTGTTTTGACATGTGTATACATAACCTCAAAGTAAAAATGGTATTTTTAGCATGCCTGATTTAGTCCATAATTTTTTTATGGCAGGTCTCTTTAAGAGTTAATTCTATCACAAAATTACAAGTAAAGATTTCATATATATGTGTATATATATAAAAATATATATAAAATATATATAAATATATAATTTTGATAAAGATAAGTATTATAAAGCATGTAAGCCAAAAAGTAATATTAACCACCAAACAAAAAATGGTGCAGTTAAAAATTTTGTAAACTATAACCACATGCTGTGTTAAGTAGTGGAAGTTAAATATCATAAAAATAAGAATTTTAGGGTGTATTTTATGTCATCATTCAACTGATATGATCTTGAACTTCCTATGCAATAGTAAATAGGTAATTCATTTATTTTTATCCATAGAATGCTATGCATTTTAAACTGATCCATGTTTTATTGCATTATTTATAAGTCAATTTGAGCAGATATTATATTGAGCATCAGGAATAAAAACGTATTACAATAGAGGTAAATCAACCTAAACATAGATATGAGCTTAATGCTAATTTCTGTGTCCACTCTAAGTGGAAGTTACAGGAATAAATAACAGAAAGTTTTAAATACTTAATTTGAAGAAAACAAAAGAATTTTGGGGTTCTTGTCCTCATGATGTCCCATATCATCAGAATGGTAAACTGCAAATGAATACACGGCCAGTTGGTAGAAATGAGAGAGGCTTTGTAGGAAAAGTAGAAGATTGGATTTGATGTCTTCACAATTCCCTACTGACACTTTCTTTTTCTTATTCACTCATTAATGAGCAAATGTTTTACCTGCCATTTCTCCAGTAAGATATCAACAAGAAACAACAAACAAAATCTGTTGTAGAAATTATTTTAGTGCATAATTTTTTTGCTATGTCAAATGATTTTGACTTATACAAATTTGGAGTGAAGCTCTACCAGATGATGTGGACGAAGTCACTAAACACACAAAATATAGGGCTGTAATAAAGTAAAGCATATGGACACCAGGTAAGCAAACAATAAATGCTCACTGCAAACATGAGTCTTAATAATCCTAAATATCTTTGAGACACATATAACTAAAGAGATCTCAAGTATTTTATAGGTACTCAATTTCTCTTATAAGTCTCTAATACTGTACAATGTCTCCTCTAATAGATTTTAAAACTGGGGTGCTAGGATAGTCCCAATTACGCCTGTTATCTTGGTATAATAATTAATGGCATTCTGGTTCCCTCTCAAAAACATCTCAATTTGGATGATAAGTTATATGATCATGATTATGATATGATTATCTCTATAAAGTGTGACACACTCTCTAACATTTCTTTTTGGCCATCCACTGGCCTTTGCCTTTTCCCTAGGGCACTATATACACCCTTGTCTTGGAGAATTAGCATTAAAAGCCTTGACTTTCAGTTATATATGTGATTCAAGTAATAGTTCCCCTCTTATTTTGATGGGAGCATGTTGGCTGGCAATGAGAGCATATGTAAATTTAAAGCATATCTTTGGCAGCAACATGCATGAAATACCAGAATCCACCTGTGGATTTTACAGTGCTAATTGACAGGTGCTGTAACTCATAAAATGTTCAGAGTCCACAACAGATAGTAAGAGCACCAGATGGGACTTTCCCAACAAGAAACTTCAAAAAGCTTTTCCCTTCTCTCTAGAAAATTACCAAAAATATTTATTGTGAAATGTTATTTGTCATGGGGATGGAAAGGACATGAGTTGGAAAGGAAATGAAATAACAAAACAAAACATCCCATTTAAACTCAGAATTTATAATCCATAAGTTTGACCTTACAGTGTCATATCTACTCATGATAATTGCCAAGCATGCTTTAAATTTTTATCATGGTATATATGCATATGAAGTATAAATTCATTATATGACCATGTTATATATACCTATAAATATAAATGCTTACAACTAAAACAACTTTTACCATAGTCCTTATCAATCTGCAACCCAGAATTGACTATTTTTAACATTTTATATGTCTCCATATCTGTACTTATACTTCAGTATTAAATGTTAAACATTTACTGACTCTGTCTTGTACAGTTCTCTTACACTGTATCTGCTTTTGTTCTCCAATGAGCTCAAAGCAGTATGATCACTAGTTAAAGCAATACACATTGTTTTCATTGTTGTTGATTATATTCATTACAGTTTCAAACTATACTGAAATTTTTCATAACTCCATATAGCCCCTAAAATTTATATCTTTAATATCTATGTGCAATGTGTTCTTCAGTAAAATATCCTCACACAACTTTTGTATTATTCATAACTGGGACTCTCTAGGCTCCTGATTTTTTTAATGTTATAAAATCAACTTTATTTTTAAAGGAGTTTTAAATAAAGGAGTTTTAGGTTCACACCAAATTGAATGGGAAATATAGAAAGTTACCATATACATTCTCCTCTACATATGCACAGCCTCTCCCACTGGCAACATCCCTCACCTGAGTATTACATTTGTTACAATCCATGACCCACACGGACACCTCTTCATCATCCAAAGTCCATTGTTTCTATTATGGTGCACTCTTGGTGGTGTAGATTCTATGGGTTCTGACAGACGTATAATGACGTGGGTCCAACGTTACAGTATCATGCAGAATAGTTTAAGTGCCCTAAAAATCTTCTGTGCTCTGCCTATTCATCTTCCTTTCCCCAGTAGCCCCTGGAAACCACTGATCTTTTTACTGTCTCCATAATTTTGCCTTTTCCAGAATGTCATATAGTTGGAATCAGTAGTCTCTTCAGATTTTCTTTCACTTAGTAATATGCATTCAAGTTTCCTCCATGTCTTTTCATGGCTTGACAGCTCATTTTGCTTTAGCACTAAATAATAACATTCCATTGTCTAGATGAAACACAGTTTGTTTATTCCTCACCTACTGAAGCACTTCTTGGCTGCTTCCAAGTTTTGTCTTATTATGAATAGGCTGCTATAAATATTCAGGTGCAGGTTTTCCAACTCACCTGGGTAGACATGTTTTTAACTCATTTAGTAGAATACTAAGGAGTACAAATGATGGATCATATGGCAAGACTATATTTAGTTTTGTAAGAAACTGCCATACTGTTTTCCAAAGTGGCTGTACCAGTTGGTATTCTCACCAGCAATGAATGGGAGTTCCTGTTGCTCCACATCATTGCTAGCATTTGCTGTTGTCAGTGTTGCAGATTTTGACTATTCTAATAGCTGTGTAGTGGTATCTCCTCATTGTTTTAATTTACAATTCCTAATGACAGGTAATGTTGAGCATCTTTTCATAAGTTTATTTGCCATCTGTGTATCTTCTTTGATGAGGTGTCTGTTAAGATCTTGAGCCCATTTTTAAATCAGGTTGTTTGCTTTCTTATTATTGAGTTTTAAGAGTTATTGGTGCATTATGGATGAGTCACTTAGCAGATGTATATTTTACAAATGTTTTCTCCCCGTCTGTGGCTTGACTTCTATTTCTTTTGACAGTGTCTTTTGCAGAGCAGAAGTTTTTAATTTTAATGAAGTCCAGTTTATCAATTATTTCCTTCATGGAGTTATATCAGTTTTTGTGTGACATATATTGACACTCTGTTATTAGATGCATACACATTAAAGATTTTTATGACTTCTTTGAGAAGAGTCTCCTTTATCACTATGTAATGCCACTCATTATTCCTCATATTTTTCCCTGCTCTGAAATATGCTTTGTCTGAAATTACTGTAGCAACTCAGGCTTTCTTTAAATTAGTGCTAGCATGGTGTATTTTTTTCTACTCCTTTACTTTTAACCTATCTCTGGCTGTATATTAAAGTAGGTTTCTTATATACAACATATATTTGTTTCTTGTGTATTTGTGTTTAGTTTTCTCTGACAGACTCTGTCTTTTAATTGTTTTATTTAGGCCATTAACATTTGAAGTGATTATCGATATAGTTGGATAACATCTCCCATGTTTGTAACTACTTTCTGTTCTTTGTCTTATTCTCTGTTTCTTTTGCCCCCCCCCCACCTTTTTCTGTCTTCTCTGGTTTTAGTTCAGCATTCTATATCATTCTGTTTTCTTTCTTGAATTTGCATATTAACATGCTTATTTTGTGAAATATTTTTGGCTGCCTTAGAGTTTGAAATATACATTCATGATGAGTCTAGGTGCACATGCAAATGACATTACACCATCTCATGAATACTGCAGGAGTCTTTTTTTTTTTTAAACAGTTTTTTTTAATCTGTAAGTTCAGAGATGAAAGAAGTCTTTTTTTTTTTTTAGGATTATTTATTTATTTGACACAGAGAGAGAGAGAGAGAGCACAAGCAGGGAGGAGTGGCAGACAGAGGGAGAGGGAGTGGCAGGCTTCCCACAGAGCGGGGGGAGCCTGATGTGGGACTCATCCCAGGACCCTGGGACCATGACCCAAGCCAAAGGCAGTCCCTCAACTGACTGAGCCACCCAGGCGCCCGAGTCTTATAACAAAATATCTCAATTCCTCCCTTCTGTCCCTTACAGAATTTCTGTCATCCCATATTCTAGCACTTTCCCATGTGCCATAACTTCAGTAGACATTGTTAGACTTATTACTTTGAACAAACATTTATTTATGGATCAAATAAGACTAAGAAAACTAAAACATTTTATTCCATATTCATTGATTTCTTCTCCCAGGCTTTCCCCTTTTTATGTAAGACCAAGTTTTATACTTTTAGAATTTTCTCCATGAAGAAATTAATTTGCCATTTCTTTCAGTAAAGGTCAGCATCCTTTTTTTTTTTCTCCTTGAAGAGCTTCTTTTACCATTTCTTAGTCGATAGATTAGTTGTCCAAGAATTGTCTCATTTTTTTTTCTTTGTCTTGAGAATGCATTTCTCTTTATGTGGATTTGAATGCATTTCAATCATGTGGAATTGAATGTTTGTTGAGTTTTTTTCTTTCAACACATTAAAATTTAAAATTTCATTCCACTTTTTTCTTGTCTGCATGATTTCTTTTTTTTTGTATTTATAATATTTTATTTCTTAAGTTGGAGCAGTAGTTGCAATGATTTTTTTTATGTTATGTTCATCACCATACATCATTAGTTTTTTTTTTTTTAAAGATTTTATTTATTTATTTGACAGAGAGATAGAGAGAGAGAACAAGTAGGCAGAGAGGCAGGCAGAGGGAGAGGGAGAAGCAGGCCCCTTGCTGAGCAGGGAGCCCGATGCAGGGCTCGATCCCAGGACCCTGGGATCATGACCTGAGCTGAAGGCAGCCGCTTAACCAACTGAGCCACCCAGGAGCCCCTACATCATTAGTTTCTGATGTAGTGTTCCATGATTCACTGTTTGCATGATTTCTGACAAGTCTGCTTTAATTCTTATGCTTTTTCCTTTATAGGTCGGGCGCTTTTATCCCCCTTCTACCTTCTTTCAGTATCTTTTGTCTTTGGTTTTTGAAGTTTAAATGTGATATGCCTAGTTGTAGGCATTTTACTTTTTATCCTGCTTGGTTCTCTGAGCTTCATAGATCTCTGTTTTGGTGTCTGTCATTAATTTTGTCAGTTTTCAAAATTTTTATAAATTTTCAGTCATTATCACTGCAAATTTTCTTCTGCTATGTTATCTTTCTTCTCATTTTGGTACTCCCAACTGTGTATATATATTGCTCTTTTGAAATGTTCCACTATTTTTGGATATTCTCCTCTGCTTTTTAAATTATTATTATTCATCCCTTTTCTTTGCATTTTAGTTTTGGGATTTATTATTGACTTATCTTCAAGCTCACTTATTCTTTCCTCAACCTTGTCCAGTCTACTGATGAATCCATCAAAGGCATTTATCATTTCTGTTACAGTGTTTGATTCCTAGCACTTTCTTTTTATTCTTTCTTAGAGTGCCCATCCTTCTGCTTACATAACCCATCTGTTCTTGGATGTTTCCTACTTTTTCCTTTGGAGACCTTAACATATTAACTACAGTTTTTTTAAATGTCCTGTGTGATAATTCCAAAATCTGCATTGCATCTGAGTCCAGATCTGATGCTCACTTTGGGTTATCTTCATTTTCTTCTTGCTTTTTAGCATGACTTGTACTTGTTTTATTGAAAGGCAGATGTAATATACCAGGCAATTCAGTTGGCAGTTGGGTTATGTTTAATATTTGCTGCAATTATAGGTACCAGGGGCTTTGTTTTCTTCTTGTGTCCTTGTTTTTGTTTCCCCTGTTGTCTTTTGGTTTTCCTAAAAAATCCTTCTTAAATAGAGGCTAAGACTTGCAGCAATTTCAGTTGTAACCCATTGTTATTATACCAAAGTTTTTTTGATGTAATAGTAAGAAGTAGAATAGAGAAGCATTCTATAATGTTATGATTAAATTTTAGTCATAAAATGCAAATGGTCTGCATCCCTGGATTGTTAACTTCAGAAGAGTTTCTTTGATTTTATTTCCTATCTTAGAAGAGACAGGAAGGTTAGAGAGAGCTGGAGTCAAAGAAATGCCCTTTTCCGGGTGTCTGGGTGGCTCAGTCAGTTAAGCATCTGCCTTCAGCTCAGGTCATGATCCCGGGGTCCTGGGATTGAGTCCCGCATCAGGCTCCCTGCTCTGTGGGGAGCCTGAGTCTCCCTCTCTTCCCCACTTGTGCTCTCTCTCACTATCTCTGTCTCTCTCTCTGAAATAAATAAATAAAATTAATTAAAAAATTTTAAAAAAAAGAAATACCCTTTACCACAGATGCGATAAATCTCTGTAAAAAAAAAAATCTTTTTCCTTGGAAATCTGGCCTTTACTATGAAGAATGTTCTGGACATATTGCAAAATGGTTCACTTTCCCCTCCCCTACCAGAGACATGAGGTGATTTTTGTCTTGGGTCTTTACAGTAAGAATCTTATGAGGGTCCTGGAGGTAAAACCCACAGACGGAGACCTTCCATAAGAGTGTGGCCTCAAGTAGATTTTCAGTTTCACTCTAGTCTGCACATAGTCTCTGTCCATGTATCAGCATTACCAATAAGTGTTCTTACCAGTTTAGGGCTCCAGCAGATTCTGTCCCAAGTAAAGAGATCTCTATTCTGGTTCTTTGTATTTGCTTATTTTTCCGATTTCAGGGTGGACGTTTGGATGTTTGTTTTTTGATCTATATTCTCAGGAAAGGTCATTGATTTTCAGTTTGTATAGCTTTATCTTACTGTAAGTATGGTAATGATGACTTCTATCTTTTTACATGCCAGAGCTGATGTTCATTTCCTCTAGATTTTTTTTATAAAGCAATTGGGACTCATTTTCTTTGAATGACCTTATACTTATTCTAGGAAAGCACTTGTACAAGTTGTACTCTAGGCCCCAGTGTTGGTTGTGTTTCCAGGTAAGTACCACTTTGAGTGCAATCACCTCTTTATAAAATGACAGATCCTGTCCTGGGACCAGTAGGCTGCTAGAGTCTTCTCCCTCTTGTTTTCTCTAAGCATTATTGGTGGGGTTTTATCCACTGGGGAATCAGGGTTTCACAGAAGGCAAACAGAATCATGTACTTGCCTACATTTTTCATTTTAACGTATTTTGTCAGTAAATATATGTTTCTTTCATAAATTAAACGTTGACTACAGTGGTTCACAAATTAAACATTTACCGATTAATATATAATGTTGCCATTGCAAAGCATGTTTTTCAGGTATGTAATATATATTTTGTAATGATCTATTTGTATTATACATATACACATATATATATATTCATATTTTGTATTCAAAGAAATACTTGATGTTAATTTACTGATATAAAAAATGAAATTATGAAAAGAATCTTTACCTTAGCAATGTTTTTCTCACTTTGTTTTCCTTTGGTTTTGTGTTACCGAACCTTTATTGAAGTCATTTTGCCATGTTTATGACAACTCAGACAGTTGCTATGGCAAATAATTTAATGTCATAAATTTCAACAGAAAATTAGAAATTTATATTACCACTAGTAAAACCTTTTGTCCTATACACAAAGACCTCAGTTATTAATTCTGTCAACACTGATATTTTCTGTCATCTCAAAAAAGTTATTAAAGTTGAATTGACCTCATAAACAATCAAGGAGATGAGCAGTACTCCTAGAAGGGAAGTTGTGCTTAAATACAAATAGCTTTGAAAATTGGTAGTCATAGTGAAGATTGCTGGAAGCAGAACTGGTAATAAGATTTATGTTACTATTTTGAATTTACTAATAGATAACCTTCAAGTACTTGAAAATAAGTGATATGTCATAGAAATTAATTAACTACACTGCATTGACTCTACATAAGCCTTCTAAGTGAAAAATTCCCTCAAATCGTCAATCAAGATGTCAATTTACACTTGAGTCTACCACAATTTTAATTTTCCATGTAAGTGAAATTCATATCAACAAAGAAAGAAGAGAAAACAAAGTGTTCACTATTCGTGTTTGTTCTTAATAAAATTAAGTAAACTTTTCCTTTTCATATTCTGCCTGGCAGGATTCTATTTTCCCTATTTTTTTAATCTGTTATTCTAGGTTACACATTTTTGAAATACAGTCATGTATGTTCTAAACTTAAATTATTCAATACACACTACTCAAGCAACAATTATTTATCAGTTGCCTCCTATATCCTAGTCAGTCCTCCAAGCAATGAAGTATTAAAAATGAATAAGACAAATTCATTGAACTTTACTAAATATAGAGAATAGAAATTTTTCTTAAGTGCTCATTGAATAAATTATTATATAACCAGTCCAAAAAGCTCAACATATTTCAGAAATCAGAAACTGCATAGTATACGCTCTCACACCACAAGGCAATAGTCCTAGATATTAATGAAAACAACTGAACAAATCCTACCACTCCTTCACTAACAACACTAAAATCACCTACAGATAAAAAAAATCATAAATGTCTATTTAATTAATGAAAAAAATAAAAATTATAAGAGCAAACAACTTATTAAGGAATGGAGAAAGCTGTGTATAACAACTTGTAGACTGTTATTCTGTACTATGTGGCGATCCATAAACATAATGTTGTCTCCAAAAAAAGAAGAAGAAATAAAAGAGAACCAAACAGCTTAAGTTCAAAGCAAATTAAACTCAATTATTCAGAAAAAGTATAGACAAAAGCAGTAAGCCTTAAGGGGGGAATAAGAATGCAAAAAACATTACTAGGTAAATTAAAAATTGCAAACACAATAAGAATGCTCTGACAAGGTCTCCTGACCAAAAAACAATACTTTACAAAGTCCTTCAGTATTTAATAAAAATCTGAAGGAAAGAAGGAAATAAATTGAAAAATAACAACAACAATGTATTTAAATACATGTGTGTTTGTGTATAGTGTATGTGGCATGTCTTTGAAGAAGTGTTCCTTAATTTTTTGTGGAATTATATGTTTGTTTTATTTTTCTGAAAAAGGAGTTTAATATCTGGTAGCAAAAGACTTAGAACTACTGCTGTCTTTAAAAATATAATTTATAGAAATGTATCAAAGAACACACAAATATAGTCATTAGATTTTTAAAATTTTTTATTGTTATGTTAATCACCATACATTACATCATTAGTTTTTGATGTAGTGTTCCATGAGTCATTGTTTGTGCATAACAACCAGTGCTCCATGCAAAACGTGCCCTCTTTAATACCCATCACCAGGCTAACCCATCCCCCCAACCCCCTCCCCTCTAGAACCCTCAGTTTGTTTCTCAGAGTCCATCGTCTCTCATGGTTTGTCTCCCCATCCGACTTCCCCCCCTTCATTCTTCCCCTCCTGCTATCTTCTTCTTTTTTTTTTCTTAACATATATTGCATTATTTGTTTTTAAGCATAGGTGTTTATGGCATCATTTTATTGCAAATATACTACAGTTATTATAGCATAAATACATAAACAATAGGTACAATATCTATAAGTAGTAAACCCTATACTACAAAATAATGTTAAATAGCCAAAATTTTATTGTAAATTTTACACAGAAAATAATTTTCTGTAAAATAATCATCATAAATTCCAATTTCATACCATGAAGGTGGGAATATATTAAAAATTGATTAGTATATTTGAGAAAATATTTTTTTTAAGATTTTATTTTTTTATTTGAGAGAGAGAGTATGAGAGAGAGCACATGAGAGGGGGGAGGGTCAGAGGGAGAAGCAGACTCCCTGCCAAGCAGGGAGCCTGATGTGGGACTCGATCCAGGGACTCCAGGATCATGACCTGAGCCAAAGGCAGTCGCTTAACCAACTGAGCCACCCAGGCGCCCCTTGAGAAAATATTTTTTAATGAAAATCTGTAACTGTTATTCTTCTGCTTATATCCAAAAACATGGAATTAAAATATCTGCCAGGATTATAGGATGAGTTTTAAATGGTGAGATCAATACATCATTTAGTGAAATCTGACACATAGTAGACGTTATTGTTCCCTCCAACCAACCCCTGAGTTTTCTAACTAATATATTCACTTTGACATCAGGTTTACAACTCAAATTCAGAGTCAATAACAGAAATATTCCTACCAAAACACACAATTTTGTTGGCAGGAAGTTACATAGAAGTTGGTAGATGCTCAATATTTTATTTATGTCTATTAATTGAATAAAGGCTTGATATCCTACTACATATATTTATTTAAATTTCTGAAACTGTGAAACTGATATTATACTATATGTTAAATAACTAGAATTTTTAAGAAAAAATTTAAACAAAAAAAAATGTTTGAAACCAAATTGCTATACAAAAAATAAAAACTAGATAATAGCCCTTGCCTATAATTTTCTTTTAAGATAAGAAATATATTTTCCTTCAACATGGTCTTATTAATAAATGTGTCTGCAACAATGTATCTAGAGGCACTTAATCTTTTGCCAAAGTAAGTTATTCTGAGTTTAATCTCTCATTGCATTAAAAGGTCTTTTACTTTTTATTTATTTATTATTTTTAATTTTTTTCATTAAAATGTCTTTTAAAATAAATTAGTAGTAATAATCTAAGACCTAACTGTACATTTCAACACTAATAGTTGATTTGCACACCCGAAACATATGGTGATCATCGAAGTATCACCTAATTATAGTTATCTCATGAGATTTTAATTGTGTAGTGTAAAAAGTATTTCAGCAAACACTAATTGTTAATATGTACCCTTAAATATACACGTTCGCACACACGCATGCAAACGTGCACATAATTCTACTTAGATCTTTCAAGAATTTTTAACTTGATACAAAAGGGAACTATAACAAAAGGCAAGGAATTTTGACTGTAAATAAACATTCTAGGGGGAAATACTCGGGAGAATTCTGAAAACAGGTTGGAAAACTGGTGTGTGAAGTAAAATTTAGATCTCAAATTACTTTAAATGACTGTAATGGATAGTCATGAAACTTATTCTGTTACAATATTCAAATTCGGTCCTAACAATATATATTATTAACATGATGGAATTATCCAAAACACTTTAATCACCTTATTTCATTGTATGACAACAAAAATTATCCATATTTTAAGTTTTATATCATATAAAATAAATATTGCAAAATATCTGCTTTGCTTAAAAGCAGATATTAAAATGCAATGTTTTTTAAATGATAGGATTATTAAAATAAGTGAGAATGCCATAGCTAATCAATTTATAACTTAGAAATAAGTAAGTATGAGTAGCCCAGATCATTTTATATATCGCTCAGAAAAATAAACCATATTAAATGAGAAGTGCCCTAGAATTATACAAGCTTTACAAAGAAAATTCCTTCCATCTTTCATTGTTATTCTCTAGGCAATTTAAATATGCCTGCACTCCAGTACACCAACATTTATATTGTGTGGATCATAAAAATACCTTGCTGTCAAGTAAGCTTTATGGAGTTTACTGTGCCATTGTTGTCCAGCATCTTAACTCTACTTCATTTCAATATGTTAAGTAACTGCTTTCCACTTACATAATCCCTAGTAATACAAATCTTTTCTGCATAAGAAATGATAAAACAAGCTAAATAAGTTGTGAAATATATACCATGTTATCTATGAAAAAAACAATTCATAAAAATGCTGAAGTACTTAAAAATGACAAGAAAATGACTTGTGTGATTCTTCTCACCTCAAACTTAATGTTAAAAAAGAACATTTTTACTGAACTTGAAGATGGCATTGAAACATGGGAAGCTATCATTGCTCCATTTGTCTCTATGAGTATAAAATAATTTCAATATCATAACAAACACTTTAGCAGATGTATAAAGCAGCTCCTCAAAGCCTGAGTATCTCTAAACTCTATTTTTCTATTTGATATTCAATGCTACTTTATCCCAAAATATTATAGTTCAATTACTTTAACAGGTTTATGAATTATGTATACACTGTTGTAAATTTTGACAGTTATAGTTTCTGTTTCATTGGTAGAAAACAACAAATTGTTTCAATGTGATTATAGATTGTATGTGGATCACTTTTAATACTAGGTATGTTTCTGCTCTATACATTTCATAATTTAGTAAGAATTTTGCTTTTGATCACAATGTTTCATTATACAAAAATTTGGTATCCCGGGATCACAGCAAAAAATTCACCTTCAAGTTAGCCACAACCAGTCCATACATAACTTTTCCTATAGATTGTGGCACATTTTTTCCTACTAGTATAGGTAGTCTCATGGAGCACTTTGGCAAACATCCATTTACCAGATGGCCATTTGGCATCACCAGATCTTAGCCTCTTGGCTCTCACA
Source organism: Neomonachus schauinslandi (assembly GCF_002201575.2). Classification (NCBI taxonomy): domain Eukaryota; kingdom Metazoa; phylum Chordata; class Mammalia; order Carnivora; family Phocidae; genus Neomonachus; species Neomonachus schauinslandi. The sequence goes on along the minus strand of NC_058406.1, from coordinate 84,896,632 downwards.
TCCTGATTGTTTTCATTTTCTTTATAGTATTGTGGGCCAAATCTTGTTCATTTGTGATGGAATTCTTGTGAGCATCTCTATGAATTTCTCCTGCTCTGCAAGATGTCTTTGTACAAGATTAAATCAAAAAAGTCTGTTTAGCATAATAGTCTGTTAAATCATTATATTGACTTCTATACAGTCACTTTTACTATGATCTTGTAGCTTTAAAGAGCACTATCTTTGGGTAGCCACTTGAGTTGATTTAGTTTCTGGTAATAGATGCAGTCTACAGACAAATAAAGAATAGTTATTAATAACATTAACATTTTTGCTTTTAATATAAATCCATCAATAAACACTTGTAAAGTAGGATTTGTTATTGAAGTGTCCAAAAAATCTGTTTAAGACATGAACACTTATTAAGCTGCAAAGTCATAATCATGGGTTTATCCTTGATGGTTATGAGTAGTAAAATTGCCGGGTTGAAGGGGTTACATCAGTAGATGCCAATATGAAAAGGAACAAGTGACAAATTTTTATAATTATTTAATTACTTACTTGAAAAACTGTGTTTTTATTTAGCAATAAAAATTGGGCTGCATGTGTTAACTTCAGAGTTAAAGGAAATGATAGTATGAGTTGTAAGATAGTTTGACTAATATTAGAAGAATTTTGTGCAATGTGATTTTAATTTCCTGAGAAAAACCCTGAAATAAAGCGCTGCTAATTCAGGAGGCCAGGAAAAGAGCATTGAGGGAATAGGAAGGATATAAATGGATGATGAAAGTGAACTAGGAGAGAAACATATTTACAAAAAATGGCATGCCTCAGACAACTTCAGAGACTTTGAGAAACACTACTGTGGAGTAAGCATTTGTTTTGAGGTCTCACCATTCCAATTTTAAAAGTTGATTAGTTTTTGAATATCATTTTATTGAACTTCTAGGTTTCCTTTAAATGTATTAATTTATTAATTTTAACATATCCAATGGACTAAATGCTCCAGTCAAAAGACATAAGATATCAGAATAGATTAAAAAACCTATTTTAAGGTTTTTTGACCTTAAACCTTTGACCTTGACCCTTGATGGGTCAAGATGGGTCTTGACCCATCTATATGCTGCTTCTGAGACTCATTTTAAGCCTAAAGACACCTGCAGATTGAAAGTGGGTGGATGGAAAACCATTTACCGTGCTAATGGATGCCAAAAGAAAGCTGGCGTAGCCATACTTATATCAGACAAACTAGATATTAAATCAAAGACAAAAGATGAAGAAGGGCACTATATCATAATTAAGGGATAGACCGTTCCAACAAGAAGATGTAACAATTGTAAATATTATCCCGCCAACTTGGGAGCACCCAAATATATAAATCAATTAAGAACAAACTTAAAGAAATTAGTTGATAATAATACATTAATAGTAGGGGACCTTAACACCCCACTCACAGCAATGGACAGATCATCTAAGCAGAAAATCAAGAAGGAAACAATGGCTTTGAATGACACATTGGGCCAGATGGGCTTAAACAAATATATTCAGAACATTTCATCTTAAAGCAGCAGAATACACATTCTTTTTAAGTGCACATGAAACATTCTCCAGAATAGATCACATCCTGGGTCACAAATCAGGCCTCAACTGGTACAAAAAGATTGAGATCATATTTTGAGATGCATATTTTCAGATCACAACGCTATGAAACCTGAAGTCAACTACAAGAAAAAATTTGGAAGGGCCACAAATAAATGGAGGTTAAAGAACATCCTGCTAAAGAATGAATAGGTCAACCAGGAAATTAAAGAAGAAATTTAAAAAATACATGAAAGCAAATGAAAATGAAAACACGACAGTTCAAAACCTTTGGGATGCAGCAAAGGTGATTCGAAAAGGGAAGTACAGAGCAAACAGGACTAACACAAGAAGCAAGAAAAGTCTCGAACACACAACCTAACCTTACACCTAAAAGAACAAGAGAAGGAACAGTAAATAAAGCCTACAGCCAGAAGGAGAAGGGAAACAAAATTAGAGAAGAAATAAATGATACAGAAACAAACAAACAAACAACAGTAGAACATACTGATGAAACTAAAAGCTGGTTCTTTGAAAGAATTAATAAAATTGATAAACCCCTAGCCAGACTTATCAAAAAGAAAAGAGAAATGAACCAAGTAGATAAAATCACAAATGAAAGAAGAAGATCACAACCAGCACCTAGGAAATACAAACAGTTATAAGAGAATATTATGAGCAACTGTAGGCCAACAAATTAGGCAATCTTGAAGAAATGGATAAATTCCTAGAAACATATAAACTACCAAAACTAAAACAGGAAGCAATAGAAAATTTGAACAGACCCATAACCAGCAAAGAAATTGAATCAGTAATCAAAAATCTCTCAACAAATAAGAGTCCAGGGCCAGATGGCCTCCCAGGGGAATTCTACCAAACGTTTAAAGAAGAGTTAATAACTATGCTTCTGAAACTGTTCCAGAAAATAGAAATGGAAGGAAAACTTCCCAACTTGTTCTGTGAGACCAGCATTACCTTGATCCCAAAACCAAACAAAGACCCTACTAAAAAGGAGAATCACAGGCCACTATCCTTGATAACACAGATGCAAAAATTCTCAATAAAATACTAGCAAATCAAATCCAATAGCACATTAAAAGAATTTTCACCATGATCAAGTGGGATTTATTCCTGGGCTGCAAATCAATCGTGATATACCACATTAATAAAACAAAAGATAAGAACCATACAAGCCTCTCAATAGATGCAGAAAAATCATTTGATAAAATATAGCATTCTTTCTTGATAAAAACCCTCAAAAAAGTAAGGATAGAAAGAACATTACTCAATATCATAAAGATCATATATGGAAGACCCACAGCTAATATCAACCTCATGGGGAAAAACTGAGAGCTTTTCCTCTAAGGTCAGGAACAAAACAGGGATGTCAGCTCTCACCATTGCTATTTAAAATAGTACTGGAAGTCCTAGCCTCAGTGATCAGACAACAGAAAGGAATAAAAGGCATCCAAACTGGCAAGGAAGAAGTCAAACTTTTACTATTCACATATGACATGATACTCTATGTAGAAAACCTGAGAGACTCCACCAACATATTGCTAGAAGTGATACACGAATTCAGCAAAGTTGCAGGATACAAAATCAATGTACAGAAATCTGTGGCATTCCTATACACCATTAATGAAGTAGCAGAAAAAGAAACTAAGGAACCAATCCCACTTACAATTACACCTAAACCCATAAGATACCTGGGAATAAACATAACCAAAGAAGTAAAAGATCTGCACTCTGAAAACTATAGAACACTGATGAAAGACATGGAAAATGACACAGAGAAACAGAAAAACATTCCATGCTCATGGATTGGAAGAACAAATATTGTTAAAATGTCTATACTATCCAAAACAATCTGCAAACTTAATGCAATCCCTATCTAAATACTACCAGCATTTTTCACAGAGCTAGAACAATCTTAGATTTGTATAGAACCTCAAAGACCCTGCATAGCCAAAGCAATAGTGAAAAAGAATAGCAAAGCAGGAGATAGCACAATTCCAGATTTCAAGCTATATTACAAATCTGTAGTCATTATGACAGTATGTTACTGGCACAAAAATGGAATGGACACATAGGACACACAGGACATAGGACACAGGACACATAGGACAATGGAACAGAATAGAAACCCAGAAATGAAGCAACTATATGGGCAACTAAACTTCGACAAAGCAGAAAACAATATTCAATGGAAAAAAGACAGTCTTTTCAACAAATGGTGTTGGGAAAACTGGACAGTAACATGCAGAAGAATGAAACTGGATCACTTTTTTATACCAAAATAAATTCAAAGTGGATTAAAGCCTTAAATGTGAGACAGGAATCCTACAAAATCCTAGAAGAGAACACAGGCAGCAACCTCTTCGACCTCAGCCACAGCAACTTCTTACTAGACACGTCTCGGGAGGTAAGAGAAACAAAAATAAAAATGAACTGTTAGGACTTCATCAAGATAAAAATCTCCTGCACAGTGAAGGAAACAATCAACAAAACTAAAAGGCAACCCACAGGATGGGAGAAGATAGTTGCAAATGACATATCTGATAAAGGGCTAGTATCCAAAATCTATAAAGAATTGATCAAACTCGACACCCCAGTAACAAATAATCCGGTTAAGAAATGGGCAGAATACATGAATAGACATCTTCCAAAGAAGACATATAGATGGCCAACAAACACATGAAAAGATGCTCAACATCACTCTCATCAGAGAAATATAAATCAAAACCACGATGAGATACACCTCACATAGGTCAGAATGGCTAAAATTAGCAACAGAGGAAACAACAGATGTTGGCAAGGATGCTGAGAAAGGGAATGCTTTTACACTCTTGGTGAGAATGCAAACTGGTGCAGCCACTCTGGAAAACAGTATAGAGCTTCCTCAGAAAGTTAAAAATAGAACTGCCCCAAAACCTACTATATATATATAGTGGGCTATACTGCACTACTAGTTATTTACCCAAAAGATACAAAAGTACTGATTTGAAAGGACACATGCACCCCAGTGTTTATAACAACACTATGAACAATAGCCAAATTATGGAAAGAGCCTAAATGTCCATCGACAGATGAATGGATAAAGAAGACGTAGGGTGTGTACACACACACACACACACACACACACACAGGGCAGAATATTACTCAGCCATCAAAAAGAATGAAATCATGTGATTTACAACAATGTGAATGGAGCTAGAATGTATTATGCTAAGCAAAATAGTCAGAGAAAGACAAATACCCTATGATTTCACTCACATGTGGAATTTAAGAAACAAACAGATGGACATAGGGGAAGGGGGGAAAAAAAGACCGTGAGGCAAACCGTAACAGACTCTTAACTATAGAAAACAAACTGAAGATTGCCGGAGGGGAGGTGGGCGGGGGGGGTTGGTATTAAGGGGGGCACTTGCGATGAACACTGGGTGGTGTATGTAAGGGATGAATCACTAAATTTTACTCCTGAAACCAATATTATGCTATATGTTAACTAACTAGAATTTAAACAAATACTTAAAAAAAAATAAAAAAAGAAGGTTTAAAATAAAAAAAAAAAAAAAGATTTACATATCCAGATTTCCCCATAATGGCCCAAGTTAGGATTAGTTTATATTGTTTATCTCCAGAGTGTTTTCCAAAAACAAGTATAGGATTATATTAAGACTTCATACAGAAGTATGAAGTCATCTAGGAGGAGGGAGCACCTTTGAAATAGACAAACTCATGACAAACAGAAAAAAGGCACCAAAAGGTGCCAGGTTGGTCAAAAGTGTAGGGATCTGAAGGGGTACGTGCACCCCGATGTTTATAGCAGCAATGTCCACAATAATCAAACTGTGGAAAGAGGCAGGATGTCCATCGACAGATGAATGGATAAAGAAGATGTGGTGTGTGTATATATATATATATATATATATATATATATATATATATATACACACACAATGGAATATTATGCAGCCATCAATTGAGATCTTGCCGTTTGCAAGGACATGGGTGGAACTGGAGGGTGTTATGCTGAGCGAAATAAGTCAATCAGAGAAAGACATGTATCATATGACCTCACTGATATGAGGAATTCTTAATCTCAGGAAACAAACTGAGGGCTGCTGGAGTGGTGGGGGGTGGGAGGGATGGGGTGACTGGGTGATAGACACTGGGCAGGGTATGTGCTCTGGTAAGGGCTGTGAATTGTGCAAGACTGTTGAATCTCAGATCTGTACCTCTGAAACAAATAATGCAATATATGTTAAGGGAAAGAAGAAGAAGAAGATAGCAGGAGGGGAAGAATGAAGGGGCAAAATCGGAGGGGGAGACGAAGCATGAGAAATGATGGACTCTGAAAAACAAACTGAGGGTTCTAGAGGGGAGGGGGGTGGGAGGATGGGTTAGCCTGGTGGTGGGTATTGAGGAGGGCACGTTCTGCATGGAGCACTGGGTGTTATGCACTAACAATGAATCATGGAACACTACATCTAAAACTAATGATGTAATGTA